>NC_137057.1:38696401-38743901 GCF_032717465.1 Coenobita brevimanus
TCAGTGTAAAACCTTCAAGACGATTTTACTCAGGCTAGGAAAGACCCTTTTTGTGAGGGGGTTAAGGTGACGATTCTAAATTGTAGTCACTTAAAATGCAGTCACTTAAAATGCAGTTACTTAAAATGCTGTCACTTAAAATATAGTCATTTAAAATGCAGTCACTTAAAATGTAGTCACTTAAAATGCAGTCACCTAAAATATAGTCACTTAAAATGCAGTCACTTAAAATGCAGTCACTTAAAATGCAGTCACTTAAAATGCAATCACTTAAAGTATAGTCACTTAAAATGCAGTCACTTAAAATGCGTCACTTAAATTATAGTTACTTAAAATGCAGTCACTTAAAATGTTCAGTAGTCACTTAAAATGAAGTAACTTAAAATACATTTAGTTAAAATGCAGTCACTTAAAATGTAGTCACTTAAAATGCAGTCACTTAAAACTGACTCACTTAAAATGCAGTCACCTAAAACTTAGTCACTTAAAATGTAGTGACCTAAAATCCAGTCACTTAAAATGTACTCACTTAAAATGTACTCAGAATGTAGTCACTTGAAATGCAGTTATAAAAATGCAGTCACTTAAAATGCAATCACTAAATTGTAGTCACTTAAAATACAATCACTTAAAATGCAGTCACTTTAAATGCAGTCACTAAAAATAGCCACTAAAAATGCAGCCCCTTAAAATGTAGTCACTTAAAATGCAGTCATTTAAAATGTAGTCATTTAAAATAGTCACTTAAAATGTAGTCACTTAAAATGCAACCACTTAAAAAGCAGTCATTAATAATGCAGTCACTTAAAATGCAGTTACTGGAAATGCAGTTACTTGAAATGCTGTCACTTAAAATGTAGTCACTTACAATACAGTCACTAAAAATGCAGTCACTTGAAATGCAGCTACTTGAAATGCGGTCAGTTAAATTGCAGTCACTTAAAATCCAGTCACTTAAAATGGAGTCACTTTCAATCGTCATTTAAAATGGAGTCACTTAAAATGCAGTCACTTAAAATGGAGTCACTTAAAATGCAGTCACTTAAAATGCAGTCACTTGAAATGCAGTCACTTGAAATGCAGTCACTTAAAATGCAGTCACTTGAAATGCAGTCACTTGAAATGCAGTCACTTAAAATGCAGTCATTTGAAATGCAGTCACTTAAAATTCAGTCTCTTAAAATCATCTGGGGGATAGTTTTATATATATATATATATATATATATATATATATATATATATATATATATATATATATATATATATATATATATATATATTGTTACATAGCCTATGATTTCATCATCCTTTGTGTAATTTTAACGCACAGTTGCTGCATGTTTGATCACGAGCGTGTTCTGCCTCAGTCCCCCCCTTCTACCGTTATAGTAGAGTAAGTCGTTCTCTCTGTTATTCAGAGCGGGATTTTCAGCTCTTTGTCTCCATGGCTTCATTTGCGCGTCCTTCTTACAAGTTGTATCAAGCTCTGCCGGCCCCTATATAATGAGCTCAGTCTCTGCATCATGGCCACTTAGATCTGCTCCTCATTTTGTTCACATCTCTGTCCTCCCCTGTACAGATATTATTATTGTGAGTGCTCAAGAAATCTCCAAACATCTAGCAGCTGTGTGTAATTTGAGTATAACTGTTGTTGTTTTTTTTCTTGTACTGTGTAGCATAGGGTTGATTCTTGGGCCTGGTGAGGTCTTTGTGATTAATGTTGGGTTTTATGTCAGTCATTTTTTATAATAGTTTGTATCTTTAATAATTTATCTTGCATTAACTGAGCTTTACCAGGTGTATTTTCATTTTATCAGGGCTGACTTAGATAAATTTACTCTTGCTAATTTCGTGTTAATAGAGGCTATTGCAGTTAACCATATATTTAACCTGTTTATTTACCATTACATTATCCTTATGAGTCCTGAATGTTTTGTTGTTAGTTTGTGCATTAAACTTTAATTTGTAATTTTACCTAACTCTTTTGTTTTGAACCTGGAACTTTACGGGACAGTAGTGACTCTTAGTATTCTCACTTAAAGTGTACATTATCTTTCTCTGTTCCGTAACATAAATTTGGCGACCTCATATCAGGATATTCAGGATATTATCATAAGGATATTGCTTGATATTTTGTGACTGTTACTTATTAATTATGTCTACTATTACTACACTTGATGAAGCCAAAGATTTTTTGTCAAATGTGCAAACAGTGTGTGATATAGAAAACAGAACAAAGAATGAACTTAAGCTTGTTGCTTAACAATTGGGAATTGCTGTTCGCTCTCATCATTCTAAAGATCAAATTGTTGACATGATTAATGAAAGCTTGTTTAATGTAACTCCTCCAAATGAGCAAATGCAGATTGAATTAGCTAAGTTACAGCTAGCCCTGCAGGAGGCCCGTGCTAAGGAGGCTGAGTTTCACGCACAAGTTGAAATTGCTAGGATTCAGGCAGACCATGAGTATCGCATGAAACAAGGTGGAACTGGATCATCTAGCTCTGATGATTTTGATGTGGCTAAAAATGTTAAACTTGTCCCTCCTTTTAATGAATCTGATTTAACAAAGTATTTTCAGTTGTTTGAGAGGGTAGCTACAGGTTTTAGTTGGCCCAAGGAGTATTGGCCAGTACTCCTTCAAACTGTTCTCACCGGTAAAGCTCAAGTAACTTATGCATCTTTGCCTCAAGATCAATCTGATAATTATGATGTAGTTAAGAGCTTGATTCTTAAGGCCTATGAGCTTGTTCCTGAAGCCTATAGAGTAAAATTTAGGACAACTTACAAGCAAGATAAGCAATCCCATGTTGAGTATGCAAAAATCAAAGAAGATTTGTTAGAGCAGTGGTTAAATTCTAAGAATGTGGATTCTGATTTTGACAAATTTAAGCAGATGATTTTGCTGGAGGATTTCAAAAGGTGTATTTATAAAGATGTAAGCCTATATCTTGATGAGAAAAGAATAGATAATTTGTCTGATGCTGCAGTTTTAGCTGATGAGTATGTTCTCACTCACAAGAGATATTCTAGAGAAAAAGGGAAAGCTGAGAGTAAGTACGTTGCCTCTACTCAGAGTACAGGTAACAGGAAAGAGAATAAAGATGATGTTTCTCAGGAAGTAAATACCAGCTTCACCTCTAGATTTCAGAAAAGTAAATGTACTTATTGTAGTAAGCTTGGTCATACTACGGAGAGATGTTTCAGGAGACAGCGTGATGTGAACAAAAAGGAGTCTTTAAATATTCAGTCAATTGGTCTAGTGTCCACTCTTGAGAGTTCCCAGAATTCTTTAACTGAGTTAACTGAACCTGCTTTGAGGGGTAACTTAAATTCTCATGATGGAGCTCCTCTTTTTGAGCAGTAACGTGGGTGACACTCTCAAGAGTTCATGTGCTAATTTCCTGTCTGATGGTTTTGTCAGTCTTCTGGACAGTAATGACAGGAAATCAGTTAAAATATATCGTGATACAGGTGCTTGCCAATCCCTTATGCTGACCAGTGTTCTAGGCTCTAATGTTAATTCCTCTGATGAAACTGTAATCTTACAAGGTGTAGGGAATAATTACTTCTCTGTCCCTCTGTGCAGAGTGAATTTAGAGTCTGGTTTTGTTAATGGTTCCGTTATGGTTGGGTTGGTTGAGACACTCCCAATGTCAGGTGTAACTTTCTTACTTGGAAATGATATTGGTGGAAGTCAAGTGTGTCCAGCTCCTCAGTTGTCTAGTGAGCCAGTGGCTGTGTCCCAGGATTGTGATGTCCCTGATGTGTTCCCTGCATGTGCTGTCACTAGGGCTAAGTCTAAAGTTACTGGTGATTTAGAGGATAATGATGATGATGATGTTATCCTAGCTGACACTTTTCTTGCTAATTTGGACCACTCACCAGATGAGGCAGTACCCCGTAGTGTTGATAATTTGTCTCGTCAAGAGTTGGTTGAGTTGCAGGTTGCTGACCCTGAGTTGAAAGGTCTAGCTAACTCTGCTTACAGTGAAGAAGAGTCAGCCGGTGCTTCTACTTGTTATTATGTAAAGTCAGGGGAACTTATGAGGAAGTGGAGACCCCCAACAGCATCAGCCGACTGTGAATGGGAGGTTGTACATCAAGTTGTCATCCTTCGTGTTTGTAGGCAGGATATCATTAGAGTGGCTCATGATTCCAGTTTGGCAGGACACCTTGGAGTGAGGAAGACTGTGGCACGCATTTTGAATCACTTCTACTGGCCAGGTATCTTCAGGGATGTTTCCTGGTATTGTAAGTCTTGTCACACCTGTCAAGTTGTGGGGAAGTGTAATCAGACCGAAAAGGTTGCACCTCTAGTTCCCATTCCTCCTTTTGAGGCGCCTTTCACCCGTGTGTTGGTGGATATTGTGGGCCCTCTTCCTAAGACTTCTTCAGGATTTTCTTATGTGTAGACCATGATTGATATGGCTACTCGTTATCCTGAAGCCATTCCACTTAGAAATATCTCAGCAAAGAACGCGGTTAAGGAAATGCTAGGGTTCTTCACAAAGTTTGGTCTGCCCAAGGAGGTACAGTCAGACCGGGGAAGTAATTTCATGTCAAACGTTTTCAAGCAGTCTCTGAAAGAGTTGGGCATCACCCAGATCACGTCTTCAGCTTACCATCCCCAGACCCAAGGAGCGTTGGAGAGATATCATCAAACACTCAAATCGATGCTCAAGAAATACTGTTTGGAACATCAGAAAGACTGGGATAAAGGTCTTCCATTCGTTGTGTTTGCCGCAAGAGAATCTCCAAATGAATCACTGGGCTTCTCACCTTTTGAACTACTGTTTGGCCATGAAGTAAGAGGACCCCTTAAGTTGCTCAAGGAATGCTGGCTGTCGGAGGAAGATGACGTCAACCTGCTGGAGTATGTGATGAAGTTCAAAGAACGGCTGTCCACTGCTTTACAGCTGGCGAGAGAGAATTTAGGAGCTGCTCAGGAGAAGATGAAGACTTGGTATGATAAGAAGTCCAGGTTACGCCACTTTCAGCCAGGAGATCAGGTTTTGATTCTGCTACCAGTTCATGGGCAACCTCTTCAAGCCAAGTTTAGTGGCCCTTATTTCGTGGAGAAGAAACTCAGTGATGTCAACTATGTCATCGCCACACCAGATCGTAGAAAGAGCAAGCAACTATGTCACATCAACATGCTAAAGTTATATCACAGGCGGGACAAAAATAATCCAGTCTGCACTGTAGCTGTTCCACCCGAGTCTGCAAGTGAAGCTCTCCCATGCAGTATGAGCCTGAGTGATAGTTTGGGGAAGAATCCTGATATCATGAATGATCTCCAGACTAAGCTTTCTCATCTACCTCCCAAGGAAAGGCAGGAGTTTTCGGCATTACTGCAGGAGTACCCGCAAGTGTTCCGTGCCACTCCAGGAAGAACCACTGTGTTGATGCATGATGTCGATTGTTGGAGACGCAAAGCCAATTAAATTGCCTCCTTACCGTGTGAACCCAGTGAAAGTTCCTCTCATCCAGAAGGAGCTTGGCTACCTGTTGGACCACAAGATGATTGAGCCCTGTCAGAGCGAGTGGAGTTCTCCTGTCACTCTGGTCCCTAAGCCAGGTGGGTCACAGCGGCTTTGCATTGACTACAGACGTGTTAATCAGATAACCAAAACAGACACTTACCCTCTCCCTCGTGTGGAAGATTGCTTAGACAAGATCGGAAAGGCTAGGTACATAAGTAAGTTTGATTTGTTAAAGGGATACTGGCAAGTACCTATGACTGAACGTGCTAGGGAGATCTCATGTTTTGTAACACTAGGAAAGACTTTTGCATGTTCAGTAATGCCATATGGTATGAAGAATGCACCAGCCACATTTCAGAAGCTCATGAATGTTGTAACAGAGGGTTTGGCAGGGTGTGTTGTTTATATTGATGATGTATTAATCTTCAGTGACAACTGGAAAGATCACCTATGCCATGTCAGTAAATTTCTTGAGCGTTTGGTTCAGGCTAATCTTGTAGCTAATTTATCAAAGTGTGAGTTTGGTCAAGCTAAAGTTCAGTACCTTGGGTATGTAATTGGTGATGGACATGTTGCACCACCAGGAGCTAAGGTTCAGGTTATAAGTGATCTTCCCAGACCTAAAAGTAGGAAGGAGCTACAAAGATTTTTGGGAATGGTAGGTTATTACAGGAGATTTGTCCTTAACTTTTCTATTCTTGTATCACCACTTACAGACCTACTGAAAAAGGGAGTTAAATTTGTCTGGACTGATAACTGTGAATCCTCTTTCAACAAACTTAAAGCTATTCTATTAAGTCAGCCAGTGCTCGCTACTCCAAATTTTGCTAAGCCTTTTAAGATGGCTGTTGATGCAAGTGATACAGGAGCTGGGGCTGTTTTGCTGGAAGAGGATGATCAGGGTATTGAACATCCTGTATCTTATTACAGTAAGAAGTTCACTTCACCTCAAAAGAACTACTCAACTATTGAGAAAGAGCTTTTGGCCTTGATTTTGGGTTTACAGCATTTTTCATTTTATTTGTGTTCTGGTTTTGACCCCATAGTCATTTATACCGATCATAACCCACTGAAATTCCTTAGTAAGTTTAAAGATAAAAATCAGAGATTGACAAGATGGAGTCTACTTCTTCAGGAGTATTCATTAGACATACAACATGTCAAGGGGAAAGAAAATGTTATTGCAGATTGCTTATCTAGACTTTAGACAGATTGTTTTAGAGTAATAAGAAATTTCCTTTGTAAATTTCTTTTTCTTTGTGGGGAGGTGTTACATAGCCTATGATTTCATCATCCTTTGTGTAATTTTAACGCACAGTTGCTGCATGTTTGATCACGAGCGTGTTCTGCCTCAGTCCCCCCTTCTACCGTTATAGTAGAGTAAGTCGTTCTCTCTGTTATTCAGAGCGGGATTTTCAGCTCTTTGTCCCCATGGCTTCATTTGCGCGTCCTTCTTACAAGTTGTATCAAGCTCTGCCGGCCCCTATATAATGAGCTCAGTCTCTGCATCATGGCCACTTAGATCTGCTCCTCATTTTGTTCACATCTCTGTCCTCCCCTGTACAGATATTATTATTGTGAGTGCTCAAGAAATCTCCAAACATCTAGCAGCTGTGTGTAATTTGAGTATAACTGTTGTTGTATTTTTTCTTGTACTGTGTAGCATAGGGTTGATTCTTGGGCCTGGTGAGGTCTTTGTGATTAATGTTGGGTTTTATGTCAGTCATTTTTGATAATAGTTTGTATCAGTAATAATTTATCTTGCATTAACTGAGCTTTAGCAGGTGTATTTTCATTTTATCAGGGCTGACTTAGATAAATTTACTCTTGCTAATTTCGTGTTAATAGAGGCTATTGCAGTTAACCATATATTTAACCTGTTTATTTGCCATTACATTATCCTTATGAGTCCTGAATGTTTTGTTGTTAGTTTGTGCATTAAACTTTAACTTGTAATTTTACCTAACTCTTTTGTTTTGAACCTGGAACTTTACGGGACAGTAGTGACTCTTAGTATTCTCACTTAAAGTGTACATTATCTTTCTCTGTTCCGTAACAATATATATATATATATAGATATATATATATATATATATATATATATATATATATATATATATATATATATTTATATATATATATATATATATATATATATATATATATATATATATATATATATATATATATATATATATATATATATATATATATATATATATATATCACTTTAAAAATCTCACTCGGGAAATCTCACTACAAACACCTCACTTCAGTACTTCAGTTGCAGAATGAAGTGGCCAATCCCTGTGCAGCGAGGCAAGAACTTCACTTACTTCACTCTCGCCTCAAGACCATTCATTCAGACCTCACTTCAGTTTCACATATCTCACTTCACTCTTACTTCTAATGCCTACACTTCACCCTACACTTCACTCGCTTCAGTCACACTATCAAGCAACTTCACTTCCGTCGAGAGTTTATTTCCAGGGCAAGGGGGGGGGGGATTATCCAGTTCGGAGTTATTAGTTGCATTGGGTCGACTTCCTATATCTGACCATTTCCGTTCCGCTCGCTCTAAGACAAGGACCTGATTCAGACCTCTCTCTCTCTCTCTCTCTCTCTCTCTCTTTCTCTCTCTCCTGAATATGCTCATTCGCGTTTTATCCACTACAGAATAACGCTCCGCAAAATCTCGCTATTTTCGAGAAGCTTTGCTTTTATGGAGAGAGAGAGAGAGAAAGAGAGAGAGAGAGAGAGAGTTTTCACACTCACAATGAAAAATATGGACAGAAAAGAAACAATAATTTATTCAACAGAATATAATGTTCTATATTTTTAGTTTTATTTTTGTTAATACGAGAAAAGGAATAATTTTTTTGTATTCATTTTTGTTCTCATAATGTAATGCTTATGAGAGGATGAGAAAGTATAATCTAATGATCAAAAATAATTCTTTTTTTTTTTTGTATTTATAATGACAAAAGGAATCGACAACTTCATTAAAGAACGGGTACAAAAAATGATACAGACACGTGGAGACACAAGTACACATAGATACAAAGAAACTACACACACACACACACACACACACACACACACACACACACACAATAGCCAGGTGTTGACATCCTCCTCAGAGTCCAAACTATGAAAAAAATGGGGACGGGGAGGAAGAAGACAAGAGAGAGAGAGAGAGAGAGAGAGAGAGAGAGAGAGAGAGAGAGAGAGAAAGAAAGAAATGAGTTACATAGTTACATAGATGCACAGACCACACAGACCTTACGGTCCCTACGAAGCGGTCCGGTTTTAATGCTAATAGTTCTATAATTATAGGAGCAGGAGGAAACGATAGTACAGCAGAAGGAGAGAGAGAGAGAGAGAGAGAGAGAGAGAGAGAAGTAGGTTAGGTAGAAATTCATGGCAGCTAACTCCCAACAACTTCACTAACCTGAGACACACATATCTCTCCCCTGCACAACCACCAGCCTAACATACATACATGCATACATACATACATACATACACACATACATGCCAAGAAGCCTTCTTTCCTGCATGCTGGTGGGAGTATGGATATGGGACAGTAAAAAGTGGCTAGAGATCGAGACCTCCCCCCAAAAAAAAAGAAAAAAAAAAAAAAGCCACTTCATATGTAGACGGAAGGCGCCAAGGTGTTCATGTTTTGTCGGTGGAAAGGCTCACTTGTACAAATGCGGATAAAATAGAGGAGTCCCCGCTATGAATAGAACATGGAGAGCTGTACAGAGAGGAAGCAAACTGATGAGAAGTTCCTCTTCATCTGCAAATATCTATCTATCAGTTCAGGGGGAGGTACTGGAAAGAGGTTAATGCATTATAAGCTCCCAGTAAGTCTTGTGTGTGTGTGTGTGTGTGTGTGTGTGTGTGTGTGTGTGTGTGTGTGTGTGTGTGTGTGTGTGTGTGTGTTTCTGGAAGAACGATAACTTTCTCGAGAGTGAAACTGTATACATAAGATTACCATTCCTCCATGCCATCAATCCTCTCCCCCTCCCCCACGCAAGCATGCACACGCGCACACACACACACACACACACACACACACACACACACACACATGGAAACGCGATGGAAGGAAGAATGGGAGTCAGAGGAAATTGAAAGAGAGAAAAAAGGAAGAGGAGAGAGGGAAGGGGAGAGAGAAATGGCTTGGCAGGAAAGAAGAGAAACGAAGGAAAGAGGAAAAGGGAGAAGAGAGGAGAAAGGAAGGAAGAGAAGAGAGGAGAGGGAGAAGAGGGAGAGAAGGAAGGGGAGAGGTAGAAGGGGAAAGAGGAGAGAAATTTGAGAAGAGAAAAAGAAAGGCAAAGGAGAGGAGAGGAGGGGAAAGGGAATGAGGAAAGAGAAAGGAGGCGGGAGAAGAAGAGAGAAACAATAGAGGAAGAGAAGATATGAAAGAAGGAAAGAGAGGAGAGGAAGGGAGGAGAGAGAGGGTAACGGGAGGGGAAAAGAAGAGATGAAAGATGAAAGGGAAGAAAAGGAGCGAAGAGGAGGGGAGGAGAAAAAGAGGAAAGGTAAGGGTGACGTTGTTTAAAAGTCTAATTACTACTTACTAAAAACCTCATTCTTCTGTGACACGCCACCGTTCTTCATGTACCTTTACATTTTCCTTTCATTTCACCTCTCATTTTCCTCTCTCTTTTTTCTTCTTTTCATCATCGTCTTCGTCATCGTCGCTATCTTCTTCTTCATCGTCTCTTCTTCAATATGCCTACACAGTTCTTTTTATTTGGATTTTCTTTTCGTTTTCTTCTTATTCATCGTCTCTTTCTTCTTCATAACCAGGGCCCATATACATGTATGTATATGGGCCCTGTTCATAACACCCTCCTCCACGTCCTAAATCACTTTCTTCTTTTTCAAACCACATCATTCTCCACCACATTCTTAATTATCATATAATATAAAAAACCAAATTCTCTTTATCTTAGACACCTTTCCATAATCCCCACTCGAACTGTACTTCTTCCTTTGATTTCCTCTCTCTCTCTCTCTCTCTCTCTCTCTCTCTCTCTCTCGCATGTCTTCTACCTATCAAGTTACATCTTTGATCTCAGGTAATAGATAATTCTCTCTCTCTCTCTCTCTCTCTGAACCAAGGATAAGAGTATGGAACACCCTATTGTTCAAATCCAGAGATCCTACTCAAGGGCATTTAAGTCTACCCTCAAACCATCTCTCTTGCCGTCTGAAAAAGAGAGAAAATGAGAGAGTTCCATTGTTCGTTTGAAGATTCTCCCCTCATATAAAGGGACCGGGCCCTATGTTAGCCCTGTCAGTGGGGTTTAGGATCTTGAAAAGCTTTTGCACGGGTTGTCCCCTGGTGGGCAACTATGCCACCCACCAGGGTCAACCAGTGGGCAGCCCAGCTGTCTGCCATGGCAGCCCAATCCACCAGAGGGCTCGCTGGGCGCGGCGGGCAATGAGACAGAAGGGAGGGAGTTTAGAAATGAAAGTGTAAAGAGGAGGTGTCTGAAGATATATATATATATATATATATATATATATATATATATATATATATATATATATATATATGTATATATATATATATATATATATATATATATATATATGTATATATATATATATATATATATATATATATACAGAGAGAGAGAGAGAGAGAGAGAGAGAGAGAGAGAGAGAGAGAGAGATTAAAGAGACGAAATAAGCAAGGGTGAACAAGGAGGAATTAGGTCAAAGTTCTAGAGCTAATTTCTCATATACACACTGCAAACTTCAATTAATATTTAGATTTATAGCTGCAGCTGTAATAGCGAAATTACTGTTGACTCAAGGGCCAAGGCTGGGGTGAAATTTGAGAGAAAGAGAGAGCGAGGGGGGGAGGGACAGCCACTTACCAATACATGCACATCAACCCAGTGTGCTAAGAAAATGCTGACCGGCCCCTGGGTTCACATCCCACTATTTCGCTCTGAGCCCTCGTATTTCTTGCCCCATCTCACATAATTCTTATTGGTTTTCCCCGGGTTACATTCTCTCTCTCTCTCTCTCTCTCTCTCTCTCTCTCTCTCTCTCTCTAACTTTTCTGTACCATTTCTTTATCTATCGTCTTCTACTTTTGGGTCACGATAGTTTTTTCTGTGTGTGTTTGTGTGTGTGTGTGTGTGTGTGTGTGTGTGTGTGTCTGAGGTGGTTCCGATGTATAAAACCTCTGGCCACACAGCAATGTTTAGCAATGGCCACTCAACATCTGGCCAACATCCACTCAACATTCACGCCTCACTCCACTGCTGCTTCCATTGAAGGTCACACGGTCGCCCTGATTGGCGCTTGAAGTATTGATGTGCGATTAGTTTACGGAAAGGAGAGAGAGTGTTATGCTTTACACGGTGTGTGTGTGTGTGTGTGTGTGAGAGAGAGAGAGAGAGAGAGAGAGAGAGAGAGAGAGAGAGAATAGCTCAAGAAGCTTTCATTTGATTTTGACCAAACTCGGTGGAAGTGTTGAGTGTTGGCGAAGGAGTTGACCTATTATGTTTAAAGTAATGAGTCAAAGGTCTGGCACACAGGGCAAGGTTAACGTAAACATTTTTTTTGTGTTATTTAGGCTATTTTTTTAAGGTTCAGGGTTTGGCTCGGCGATGTCTCTTATGCCACGCAGGAAAAGAGTCTAAGGTCATTTTCTGGGTTCATAACAACTTTTCCTTAGTGACTTTTTTTTTTTTTTTTTTTAATCCTGGAGCCATTTTCCAGGTGACATTCTGGGGTCGTGGCAACTTTTTCTCAGTGTCTTATTATAATTATTATTATTATTATTTATTTTTTATTTTTTTACAGAAGATGAACAAAGGAAGGGAAAACAAATTAAATGACAAAAATCGATACTGCACATTGAAGGTGTCCTCCGTTCATTACAAATTTATTACATGAAAATGGTCTAATATGCAAAATTAATAAATAATTAAAGAAATAAATAAAATAAAATAAAATAAAACGAAATATGAAAAAAATAAACAGCAAAAAAAAAAGATGTTAAGAAGCTTCCTGTGCAGTTTCTAGCCACTCTCATCTTTCCGCCTTTCCCGGAACAATACAGATGCAGAGTAAATTTCTCCCTATTTCCAAGCCTAACTTGCTCAGGAAATGAAATTAATCTTCACTCTCTCAGCAGACACGCCTCAAGGAAAAGAGCTATTGCAAGAAGGATGACTCTCTTATTTCCTGTCTAAGGGTAGAGAAAGGAAGTATTGTTATTTGCATGTGGGGGAAATGAATTAGTAAGGTTTAGTTAGGGTAAGGTAGGTTAGCTTGGGGAAGGGGAGGGGAGGGTAGAGTAAGGTAGATTAGGTTAGGTTAGGTTTGGGTGTCATATTATCTTTATCTATCTATCTATATACCTAGGCTGCTTCCCCCGAGGAAAGGGAGGTCATATTATAATAATACATATTATATTAATAACACAAATCTTAATAGATAGGAACACAAATATTTAGTCTTAAAGGTAGTCAAGCTAGGTGGGAAAGGAAATGTGTTTGCAATTTCAGTGGGAAAGGAAATATGTCAGCAAGAGTTAATCAAAGGAATGCCAGAGGGCACCGGAAGCGCTACATATACACAGACACACACAAGCTTCTAGAACCCATACCTATGGGTTGTACACATGACACAAAGCCCTCCTAGACAGGGAAGGAAGAGTTAGAGAGTCAGAAGGGGTCTAGCTATAGAACCAAAAGTTTGTTGAGAGAGGAAGAGAAGAGGGGTCCAACGAGAACTTAGCTTGTAAATATACTATCCTGTGTAAGACACACAGTGTTTCAACTTAAACTTTCCCATGAAGATAATAAACTACTATCAAGACCCTGTATCCACCATTAATTTCTCTTGTCTTCGAATACATGAAAACTATAATCAGTCTCATGATTCACATATTATATGGTAAAGATACCACATATCATAGTTGGTGGCAGTACTGAATGACCCGATGCCTACAAACCATCACTTCTACAATCAATTAAACACAAGCGAGTACCACGTTAAGTACACCGCTTCCCGTTCGATCAGCGAAGTTAAGCAACATTGGGTCTGGTTAGTACTTGGATGGGTGACCGCCTGGGAACACCAGATGCTGTTGGCATAACGTTCTCCCTACGTGTCGAGTGGGGTTGGTGGAGGATTAGTGCCCCTCCCTGTAAAACAATTAACTCTAAGCCCTTGGCCACCCCGTTTGG
The DNA here is from genome assembly GCF_032717465.1 of Coenobita brevimanus. Classification (NCBI taxonomy): domain Eukaryota; kingdom Metazoa; phylum Arthropoda; class Malacostraca; order Decapoda; family Coenobitidae; genus Coenobita; species Coenobita brevimanus. The sequence continues at coordinate 38,710,116 of NC_137057.1, forward strand.
GATACATGGCGTCTGGCAATGAATGATGAATGAATGAATGAGTATACAACGACAACGAATAAATCACAAGAATAAAGAAAAACAAAACAAGCAAACAAAGAGCAAGAAACGACTCACAACTCACAAACACCTGACCCCACACCCCTCTCTCCAACCGCCCACACCTCCATCTCCACCAAGCTGATGCAGAAGTGCAGGAGGTCAAGACGACGGCAGCAAATACCCAAGCCCATATTCACAACTCATCTTACCTTTCTTCACTCAGGTTACTCACCGCTACTCATTTACTCACCACAGCTACCAGACGTCACTGTGCGTGTTTGCTGAGACGACGCCACGTCAATCAGCGTGTGTCTGACACCACACATCTCTCACCCACTGCCCATTACTCATTCTTATTCACACATTCCTACTCATATTCATTTATTTCCAATAGCTAATGAGTGGGAATTCGATGTGTATGGTGAGGTTCAACTATGATTAAGGCTATTGCGCACTCCAATCAACACTGAGATCACCAAGCCCTGGAAATTCCGGGAGTAATATTATCTATCAACACAGCCCTAGAATTACCGAGAGTGACGTCTATCAACACTGCACTTACCTTCCGAGAGTGACATCTTCTATCAACACGACTTTCCGAGTGACATCACCTGTATCAAGTGAGTGTGATTATACTTTACTTATTTCTTCCCAGTGTTTTAAATTAGGTACAATCACCTCCTTTACTTATTTTTATATACTTAATATCTTTCATTTATCACAATCACAACTCATTTGCTCATCTATTCAGTTAAGACATAAATAAAAGAAGCGTTTCATAACGCCATACCCTAGCAACATGAGTTCATTTCAGCTGAGTGATATGACAGGGATATTTTCGTCACCATCCGTGTTAGTGACATATGATACACAGTTAGCGGCCACTGCCGACCCACAATTAGAACAACAGGAAAACAAATCCAACACACAAAATTCTCCAAAGAGTAAAGATAAAGAAACAAATACATCATTTCTAGATGATAACGATGATTATTGGGAAACTCCCTCTGATGTAGCAAGTGAGGACTTTGTCTCTGACTTGCATATCTATGAAAATTTACTTAACAGATTTCATCACTCAGGTAAAACGTATTCCACTATTCCTTCACACAACAATAAACAACTCCAAGTGAACCAACCAAAACAACCAACCAAAATGAATAACACTGGCAATGCCACAAATCAAACATCTCCACCTCATGTTTATGTTTATCATTAGGATAAAAACATCCCAAATTTCTCAGCCACAGAAAAAGATCGCATTGATGTAACGTCTCTGATCAACCAATGTGAACAACTCTTCGTGAAGAGGCACATAACGGATGAACAGGAGAAAATAGCAATATTTTCCTCCTGGAATAATCAGGAGAGATGCCCGGCAGGTGATTTGCTCAGGTCAGATAAGCTTCTTAGAGCTAAGACATATGATGACTTTAAGGCAGAATTCCCGAAAAAATTTCTGGTGGCATTTTTGCCAGGCATAATCCCAGAATTAAAGATTCTGGCTCTTGTAAGGGAACAAACTACAAATCATGTGCTAAGTGAAATGAGAGCAGATGTCTCTACGATTAAAAGAACATTATTAGCTGCTTTAGAAAACTCAAACTGGATGTTACCAGAGCTTGTCGTAGACATCACTGGTTTTGTAGCTGCCTTGTGTAAATTACCTGATAGGATCCTCAAAATATCTAAGACGATTCCTTACACCCCAGGAATGTGCTTGCTAGATTTTATGAACGAGGTAGAGATGAATTGTAGCAAAGCATGGGTGACCGAAACACAGTCAAATTCTACTAGAATTAGAATGAGTCACAGTATCAGCTACAGCTACCCAAAACAAAGAACAAAATCGATCGCGACTCGAAACTAGACAGAACAAACAACCACACACTTTGAAGAAGTGTTCTCATACACCAAACCACAGGCAGTCTCAAAAGTTTGCGTGCAGTCCAAGCAGAAGCCACGCCACAGATACAGCTAAATATGGGAAGTCATGTCGAGGATCACATTCGGGAGATAGGTCCACTCTGTGTTATTACTGTGCGAACCCAGGACGCACAAAGAATGACTGGTTTATCAAAACCAAAGAAGAGTAACAAAAGGCGCAAGGGTGTGATCCATACTGTAGGCATCACCGGTCCCAAGGTCATTGGACCAGCAAATGTAAGACAGTAGAAAAAACAGTTTCCATATTCAAATCTGGGGAAGGCCAAGTCACGACAAAAAACGATCAATCGTAAAGAAAAGCAAATCTAAAGTTCACATCGGAGGCATGTTGGGAAGTGAGTGTATCTTGATACCAGCTGTATGTGAGGGTCAAAACGTTTCTTTGTTCTTAGACACAGGCTCTCCAGTGAATTTAATAACACGAGAAGAATTAGATAGAATTTTTAGAAATACAAAGAAAGTAGCTTTTCTGGAAGAATCTGATTATTCAGAGTAGATGGCAAACAAATTACAGAAAAAGGCATGATACGGTTAAACATCAGTTTAACAGAGACTACAAGACCAATTTCTGCATTTTTCTATATTGTCAAAAATTTTGCAATCAAAGCTAATATGTTACTGGGCTTAAGATCCATGAGAACAGAAAAAATAACTTTACCCCCACAAATGAATGAGATAGACTTTGATAATGAATTCATAGAAGAATTACCGGTATCATCAGATTTCTCACCGATTAGTAAAACAGAACCAAAAAGAACTGGAAATATTGAAGGACGAAACAAACATACACAAACAGACGAGTATATACAGTAGATCCACTCACACCACCTCCCCCAGCCTCCCCCACTAGAGACCGAGGTAACAGTACTGACTCATCAGTTTTTCCCGTCCATCTCACCAATGATTTAGTTATTCCTCCTAACTCCTGCATGAAAGTTACCATAAGGAGGAAACTGAAGAATAGCACTGCTCTTGTCTTGGAAGAATTATGTAAAGTGAAAGGATTGTCAGAAGAAAACGCATTATGTCAGATGAATGATAATGGGCAAACTCAGGTCCTCCTAATTAATCACATGAATGAGGAAGTATGGTTGAAAAAGAGGACTTGTATAGTTAATAATGGAAAATGTCCCGCCCCCGTGATGGAAATAATTTTAGCTGGGATAACTAGTGAGATAAAATCTACGGATATAGAAAGCATAAAAAAGAATTTGATTCACTCATGTGAATTTGATGAAGAAACTGATTTGTTAAAACTGCTGGAAAAACATAGGCAAACGGTAGCATTACCTGGAGAAGAATTAGGGTGTACTAACCTGATCAATCACAAAATTAACGTGCACCCAGACATATAACCTATTTTTGTACCTCTCTATAGAGTCTCACAATCACAATGTACACTTGCAAACAAGTATGTCAATGAAATGCTAAAAATTGGCATTATTGAGCCATCAGTCTCCCCGTGGAATGCCCCATTATTTTTCGTGCCCAAACGAAATGGAGAAATGCGTGCGGTAGTAGCTTACCTTAAACTAAACAATCACACAATACCAGACGGGTTTCCCATGCCATTGCTAAGTGACGTCCTACAAAATATTGGACCAGAAAATAATGTATTTTCCACAATATATTTGCTTAATGGATACTACCAAATACCATTAGATGAGGAGTCACGTATTTACACTGCCTTTTCCACAAATACAGGACATTATCAATAAAAAGAATGCCAATGGGATTGAAGACAGCACCAGGCACTTTTCAACGCTTGATGAATTACATATTGTCCGGAATTCTAGGACAAGGAATATTCGTCTATCTTGATGATATAATTATCGCAACTAATGACATAAAAGAACATCTCCAGAAATTAGACCAACTCCTACAAAAGCTTGGTGATGTTGGTTTAAAAATTAAGCTGTCTAAATGCAAATTTTGCTTTAAGGAAATAAAATTCTTAGGCCACAAACTGAATGCAAAAGACATAGCCTACACACATCCGATGATAAAATACAAGCAGTGACTTTCCTGAACCAACTACTATAAATGAAGTTAGACTATTTTTAGGTCTGGCAGGATATTATGGGGCCTTTATACAACAGTTCTCTCATATAGCTTTTCCTCTATTCCAACTACTCAAAAAAGATGCATTCTAATGAGGAGAAAAACAAAAACAAGCATTTAATGAATTAAGAGATAAACTCACAAATGCACCATGCTTGGCCTATCGTGATTTCACAAAACCATTTATAATTTGCACAGATGCATCTGTTAAAGGGGTAGGGGCTGTATTAACGCAAGAAGATAAGAGAGGAATCAACCAATTGCATTCGCCAGCAGACAAATAAAAGGTGCAGAAAAAAAAATATTGCACTACAGACTTAGAGGCACTTGCAGTGGTATTTGCATTACAAAAGTTTCGAGATTTGGTATATGGTTACGAAATTCACTTATTCACCGACCATAAACCCCTAGTGGGTATGTTCAAAGAAAAACTCCTCTCTGGGAGGAGAGCAAAATGGAAAAGTGCAGTCGAAAACTGCAATGTAAATATTCACTACATACAAGGCAAAATGAATATAGTAGCCGATGCATTATCTAGGAACCCGAATACACTTCATGTCGCGGTATTAGATCTCGAGGGAAACATCCCAAACCATGATGAAATCGCAAAACACAGAGACTAGATCAAACGTGGTCTAAAGTTACATACAAGTTAGAAAGTGGAGATGACATACAATTACCCACGCTACATATACCACTCGAACAATTTACAATAATCAATAATCCCTTATACAGGATCAATCCAGGACAACTGAAACGCCGAAGAAATAATAAACTATTAGTGGTACCTAATGACATGATACCCCAAGTATTATGAACGTTACACCACAGCCCACATGCAGGACACCCAGGAAAAGAGAGGACATTTAAACAAGCCCAGCTGTTATATTACTGGCCATCCTTATGAAAAGATATAACCAATCATATAGACAGATGCGAATCATGTGCAAAACACAAAGGTTACCCAATCACACCTGCACATATAGGTAATTACCCTGTACCACATCAACCGTGGGACATTGTCACAATTGACTTACACAAGTTACCATTATCATACAGTAATAACCAATACCTATTCGTAGCAACACATTATTTCTCACGCTTTGTAATTTTAGCCCCAATTAAGGATAAGTCAACAGAAATAGTAGCAAAAGCAATAATAGGTAATGTAATATGTCGCTTCACAACCCCAAAGGTACTAATAAGCAATAACGGAGGTGAATTTAATTCTGATATCTTACAAGAAATATGTAAACAAGACAATATCAGGAAGGTTAACGTTTTAACCTATCACCCAGCATCCAATGGGTTAGTAGAGAGACAAAACAAAAAAGTATTGGATGTACTACGACACATTCTCAATGAAAATTATGCAAGCTGGGATGATTAGATTCCCAGAGTAGAAGCATCAATTAATGGATCTATAAATAAGTCTACAGGAGACTCACCACATTTCATTATCTACGGAACAGATAAGAAATTATCGTATGAAATTTTTGAAGGTGAAAATCTGCCCATATACAACTACGATGATTACCCTAAACTCCGTTTATGTGAATTCCAGGATATACACAAGAGAGTGAAAAAACAATTATCGATGTCCAAGGAAGAAATAACGGAGGCATTCAACAAAAAGGTGAAAGAATCGCCTATCAGCTTAGGAGACATTGTCTATGGTATCATTCATACGAGAGACAATAAATTATCCCCGAGGTCTGAGGGCCCATACAGAGTAATCAATAAGACAGGAAACAAAGTTGTAATTAGATCACTGTCAAATGGCGAAGAAAAACAAATTCATGTTGATCATTTAAAACGGGTACCAATGGAATTAGCCAGCAATTATACAACCTCGGACACCACCGAAAAAACGAAAATTACTCATGAAACCAATCAAGAAGACAACAATAATTACAGAAATAAATTAAGGTTGCATACCAAACAAACAAACATAGGTGCAACTGTTCCTAAAAATGCTACAGTACAGTATTTACACGATCTAGATATCGATTAGAACTCCTTCTATAAGTGAAACAACAAGCAAGTTATTGTTCTCCATGAGCCAACCGTAACCCACATCATCACCATCATAGACCACAGCATGACTGGATTATGAAATTAATATATTTATTTTTTTTTTTCCGGTAGGTAACGATGAGGGGACTTATACTATGGATTCTCCTCTACATTGCAAGAGGATATGCTTACTTAGACCCTCAACATGTAGTACGGCAAGGATGCCTCATAGATCTAACGGCCACGACATCAATCGTAAAAGATGTCATGAGTACTGAAATCAGTTTGAACTATTTATACGAATTACTCACTTATCTGGAGACCGTTGCCAAGCCACTGAGAACCCTTGACTTTATGATAGGAGGCTATGTTTCAGAAGCTCATAACACAAAGGAAGTAACTGAAATCGTTAAGTTGGAGAAATGGAAGATAGAACAGGCTAAGTCAATTATGCTCATCATGGTCCAAGATCTACCATGTCATGGAACAGAGGCACTGAGTGACACGAACAACATCACACGTACTTGCCAAAGGCGCGGTTTGTTTGACCTGGGTGGTGCAATTCTGGGGAACATCTTTGGATTGGCTACAGAGGAAGACCTTCAAGAAATAAACAACAAATTTTAAAATATTGTTCAGGTACTAAAATATCAAAACAAGTTCGTTGCCGGCCAAAAATCAGCAATGAATCTATCTATCTATCTATCTATAGCCCGACGCCCTAATCCCGCAAAGGGTGGCCGCAGACAAAATGCCTCCAAGTCACTCTGTCACCCACCATTTGACTCCCCTCCCCCCAACTCACCCCCCCCTCCCTCATATACCTCTCAACTCCATCCCTCCACCTCATCCTCGGTCTACCTCTCCCTCTCCCTCCCTCCACCTCACCTACATACACCCTCTTAGTCAGTCTTTCATTCTCCATTCTCTCCACATGTCCAAACCACCTCAGTGTATTTCTCCTAATCTTCTCAACCACATCCACATCCACCCCACAACGTTCCTTCACTTCTTCATTCGTCAACCTGTCCCTCCACGTCACTCCACATGCTCCTCTCAAGTAACTCATTTCCACTGCTCTCACTCTTGACTTGCTCCCCTCTTGCAAGGTCCACGCCTCGCTTCCATACATCAGGGTAGGGATCAAAATACCATCATGCAGTGACTTCTTAACTTCCATACTCACCTCCCTATTTCTCATCACTGCTTTCAGTGTACCAACAACCTTTCTTCCCTGCTGTACCCTTTCACGTACTTCATCCCCCAAAGTTCCATCCTTACTCATCACACTACCCAAGTACTTGAATGCACTCACATTCTCCATATCCTCACCATCCAATCTCACTGCACACTCTGTGACTTCATTCCTCTCAAACACCATAACTTTACTTTTGTTTACATTAACTTTCAGCTTCCTCCTCCTACACACTGTCCCAAATTCATTCACCAAACCTTGCAACTCCCATTCATCTTCACTCAACAATACTGTATCATCAGCAAACAGCAACACCGGAAGCTTCCAAATCTCACCCTCATTCATTAGGGCCACCCCCACATCCACTGCCCTACCTTGCACCTCCTTTACAACCCCATCCATATATATATTAAACAGCCATGGAGACATCACACACCCCTGTTTCAGTCCCACATTGAGATCAAAGAACTCACTCAGCTCACCATCCACTCGCACCGTAGCCCTAGCTCCCTCGTACATACTCTTCACAGCACTCAACAATTTCCCCTCCACTCCATATATTCTCAATACCTTCCACATACCTTGCCTATCTATTTTGTCATAAGCTTTCTCCAAGTCCATGAAGGCAGCATACACTTTCCTTCCCTTCTCTAGATACTTCTCCACTAAACATCTTAGAACAAATATCTGATCTACACACCCTTTTCCCTTCCTAAATCCCCCTTGTTCTTCTCCAACTAGCTCCTCTGTCATATGCCTAACCCTATCAATGAGTATTCTACCATATATTTTACCAGTCACACTAAGAAGGCAAATACCCCTATGGTTACCACATACTTCTCTCTCCCCTTTTCCTTTGTACAGAGGAACAATTATACCTGATTTCCAGTCCTCTGGAACCCTTCCCTCTTCCCAAGCCAATCTACACAACTTCCATATCCACTCCACAACAATCTCACCCCCATACCTAAGCATTTCACCACACACTCCATCAATTCCTGGGGCTTTTCCCAGCTTAATCTTCTTCATCGCTTCCACTACTTCCGACCTACTGATCTCTTCCTCCCTCCTCTCATCTCTTCTTCTCCCAGCCATTCCCCAACCACTTATACTTACACTGCTCTCACTCTCTACATTCAACAAATCCTCAAAGTGCTCCTTCCATCTCCTCAATTTCTCTCTCTTCTCCACCAACAATCTATTATTCCTATCTTTCACTCCCCTACTATTTCCCCTTTCACACTGCCTTACTTTCTTTACCTCCTTCCAAAACAATTTCTTACTCTCCCTCCATTTCACACTCAGATTCCTCCCAAACTCTTCATCCACTTTCTTCTTACTCTCCTTCACCAGTCTCTTAACCTCCCTTCTCCTGCTCACATATACCTCTCTCTTCTCTCTCTCAACTTCTCCCCTACCTCTACTCGCCAATCATTCACCATATGCCTTCTTCTTTTGTTCCACAGCTCGTTTCACCTCATCATTCCACTATGCTGCCCCTTGCACACCCTTGCATCTCCTCCTCACTCCACAAACCGCCTCACACGCTGCGCTTATCTCTTCCTTGAATATCTTACATACGTCTTCCACCCCTTCCATCTGCTCTAGCTCATACCTTCCCAATCTTTCTTCCACTATGCTCTTATACTCTGTCATTTTCTCACTATCTTGCAATTTCTCCACTCTTCTCACAGGAGCTGCTTCCTCCTGTCTTCCCCTTCGTCTCCTCAACAACTTTCTTTGCAGCTCTACCTTGGCCATCACAAAGTGATGGTCCGAGACTCCATTCCCCCACCCTCTCCACACTCTTGCATCCAACACTTGTCTTCTCATTCGCTCATCCACACACACGTAGTCTATCATTGCCTTTCGTTCAACAAGTTCACCACCCATCCTCCTCATTACTCTCCATGTGTACCGGTGGATCATCTTATGACGAAAGTAGGTGTTGGCTATTGCCAACCCCTTACCAGCACAGATGTCCACCGAAGCACTACCATTCCCATCTACATCATGCGGCACACCCCACTGACCAACCACTCCATCCACTCGTACATTCCCAACTTTGCCATTCATGTCTCCAATCAACAGCACTCTCTCGCTCCTCTCAAACTTGTCCATACATGCTTCTACTCTCGCCTAAAACTCATCTTTCACTCTGGCCACTCGATCCTCTGTTGGAGCATACACACATACAATCGCCCATGCTTGTATACCTACTTTCATCCTCACTCATACAATCCTTGCACCCACTGTTCCATACTCTCTTATATTCTCCTTCCACTTCTCGCTTATCATCAGACATACTCCCTCTCTTGCCCTCTCATTCTCACTGACTCCCGCACATATACCTACACCGTGTTCCCATTCTCTCATCCTTTCACCTTTCCATTTAGTTTCAGTCAATCCACGTATATCCACTTTTGCATCCTCAAGCACCTGGACAATCTCTCTCTCTTTCACTTCATCATTCACTCCTCTCACATTCCACGTTCCTACCCTCAGAATGTCCTTTGTCCGTTCCTTAGTCGTCAACGTATGGTCCGTCCGGGTCCGAGGCGCTTTATTTGCTTTTTTAGTTAGTTCTTTTTACAGGGTGGGGCACTAACCCACCACCAACCCTTTTAGTCACCTCGTACGACAAGCAGGGATACTGGGGGAGTATTCTTGAAACCCCCCTACAATCTAAAAGAGGTAGAACTTATAATTCACCAAAGTGTGGACAAAATAAATGCCATGGAAGGAAACATAACACTTTTCCAGCATTTCTCATTCATCACGGAACATATTCACATTATTATACTCCAGCTAGATAACACTAGAGTTCGTTACAGGGCACTTATCCATGGAATTGCAAATGCTGCTAATGGCAGGATCACAACTGACCTACTTCCAGTTCATGAGTTACGTCAGATAGTCAGTCAAGGCATACACAAACATGGTTTGAAGCCTTTGTTCCGGAGTAGAGATTTCGTGTTATATTATCCATATTTAGAAGCAACACTAACACCAACATCAGTAGTAGTTCATGTACCATTCATTACTGACGACCTGTTCACGGTGTATCAAATATATCCCTTCCCATCTAAGAATAATGACACTCTGTTCATCATCAACATCGACACAGGCATCAAACTCATCATGGTCTCCAAGAGACGGAACACTGTCATTTTCACCAGTAAATCAATGATTGAACGAAAGTGCCGTACATCCTTGCATGCTGTTCACCTTTTTTCCTGCATACATCTTCACGTTTCAGCCTACGGAACAGTCGCTTGTGAAATGGCTATCATAAGAAATCACGACATTTATCACCACTGCAACTTCACACTTTCTCCAGATAAACCTATACACCATCAGCGCATTGGACACTCACAGTTTTTTTTTTTTACTCCACTCATAACACGTCAGTTTACACCACTTGTCCAGATATACCACCATCTCATACTTCAGCATCAGGATTATATGTAGCACCAGACTACTGTGCGATACTTATACCATCCATGTCCACTTTATCTTCCACCAACCACTATGCCATCCTCAATCATACACACAAATATTTCCACCCACTACCTAAGATGGAATTAAACATGAGCACCTAAGTTTGAAACTATTCAACTAATCAATGGAACAATGAACCCCTGGGAAGAATTGAGTTTGAGTATGTTCAACCCATATTATGTGTATAGCCCAGCACCTACTGTCTTTATAATCTTCTCTATTGTATTTGCGAGTGTGTTGTTGGCGATGCACAGAATGCATGCAAGAACTGCAAACTTGGAGTCAGTATTTACTGTGGGAAGAGTGAACATTCAAGTGAGACCCTGAATGAAGTGTAAATATTTTATATTGTTAATCTTATTTATAAAAAGAGGACAACAATTGAATTAATATTATCATTATATCTATATAAAATGCTAAATTTCTTAATAACACTTACTATAATCTTAACTTTCAACTTTTTTTGCATATATGTGCCTGTTATACATACACATTTGACAGTATATTATACAATATTCCAAACTCATTTTAGCTATAGTGCATTTGCTCCATAAAGGGGATGGGTCTGTTATGATGTGGCAGGGGTAAACCAGTTCTGCTGCCGGGCCCTGCTGCGGATGTCACTGATTGCATTGCGCAGTTGACCCTTGTGCGGTGTGGTGCGGTGAAGATCTGTCCGTTCTCCCCTTTGGGGCTAAGATGCGAATGAATGTGTTTGAATGGACGAGTAAATGGGGAGTGTGTCGTCCTGTCTCGGCAACCTCCCTTTCCTTGGGGGAAGCAGCCTAGGTATATAGATAGATAGATAGATGTATACAATATGTTTACAATGTAATATGTTTCTAGAATATTATTAGGTCAGTACAATATTATCATGAATAGTATATTTATACAATATTTATAATCAGTATTATGTATTAAAAGACTAATGTCAATGATATATGCTGTCGTAGGATTGCCAGCTGGCGTGACTGAGCGATGTCAGGACTCATATTATAATAATACAAATCATAATAGATAGGAACAATAATGTGTAGTCTTAAAGGTAGTCAAGCTAGGTGGAAAAGGAAATGTGTTTGCGATTTCAGTGGGAAAGGAAATATGTCAGCAAGAGTTAACCAAAGGAATGCCAGAGGGCACCGGAAGCGCTATATATACACAGACACACACAAGCTTCTAGAACCCATACCTATGGGTTGTACACATGACACAAAGCCCTCCTAGACAGGGAAGGAAGAGTTAGAGAGTCAGAAGGGGGCTAACTATAGAACCAAAAGGTTGTAGAGAGAGGAAGAGAAGAGGGGTCCAACGAGAACTTAGCTAGTAAATATACGCTCCTGTGTAATACACACAGTGTTTCAACTTAAACTTTCCCATGAAGATAATAAACTACAGTCAACACCCTGAATCCATCTTTAACTTTTCCTGTCTTCGACTACACGAAAACTATAATCAGTCTCAAGATTCACATATTATATGGTCAAGATACTCATGGGTAGGACAGGTTAGGGAAAGGGAGGGGAGAGAAGGTTTGGTAGGTTAGGTTAGTTTATTATGGAAGGAGGGAACAGAGGAAAAGGCAGACGATGAGGAAATAGATATGAGGAGAATGAACACGCGTCCGGTCCACACACACACACACACACACACACACACACACACACACACACACATAAAACTGAAACAGAGACTCAGACTACTCACCTGACGTTGCCTGTCCCAGTCTATGGCAAAGTTTGAGTGCTCTCTCTCTCTCTCTCTCTCTCTCTCTCTTACTCATGACTATGCTCGTTCGCGTTTTATCCAGTACAGGATATCACTCCGCAAAATCTCTATTTTCCAGGAGCTTTGGTTTTATGGAGAGAGAGAGAGAGAGAGAGAGAGAGAGAGAGAGAGAGAGAGAGAGAGTACTACCTCAAGGAATCTTAGTACATGAAGGATTTAGAATATTTGCTCACAAAGAAAAACACGAACAGAGAAACACCAATCTGATCAGCAAAATGTAATGTATTATATTTGTAATCTATTTTTTTAATGTGGGAAAGAGAATGATTTTTTATTTTTTCAGATTCTTTTTTGTGTTCATAATAAAAGTCTTATGAGATGATGAGAAAGTATAATCTTATGATCTAAAATATATATATTTTTTTATTCATAATAAGAATGGAACCGAAAACTTCATAGCAGAAACAGGTACGGAAAATGATACAGAAACGTGGAGACAAGTACACATAGATACAAAGAAACTCACACACACACACACACACACACACACACACACACACACACACACACACACACACACACACACACACACACAGAAGCGTACATGTACCATACATACATATTTAAGAATGTTACCTACTCATTCTCCACTCACTCCCCTTTCACACAAATCAAACATGGAAACAGTCTACAGTATTACTCCAACTCAAACACAAACACACACACACACACACACACACACACACACACACACACACACACACACACAGAAGAAATGGAAGGGACAACAAGAAAGGAGAGACAAGGGAAAGAAGAGAAGAATAAAAGGAAGAGAAGAAAGGGAAGGGGAGAAAGGAATGGTTAGACAGAAAAGAAGAGAAATGGAGGAAAAGGGAAAAGGGAGAAAAGGGAGAGGGAAAAGAAGAGAAGAGAGAAGAGGGAGAAGAGGGAGAGAAGGAAGGGGACAGGTAGAAGAGGAAAGAAAAGGGAAATTTAACAAGGGAAAAAAAATGGAAAGGTGAGGAGAGGAGGGGGTAGGGAATGAGGCAAGAGAAAGGAGAATGTAGAAGAAGAGAGAAACGATACAGTGAGTGAAGATATGAAAGAAGGAAAGAGAGGAGAGGACGGGAGAAGAGAGAGAGGGGGATAAGAGACGGAAAGAGAAGAGATGAAAGATGAATGGGATGAAAGGAAGAGAAGAGGAGGGGAGGAGAGAGAGGAGAGGTGAGGAAAAAGCTATATAAATGTCTAATTACAACTTACTAAAGACCACCTTCTTCTGCGACACGCCATCCTTCTTCATATACCTTTAGATTATTCATTCATTTCACTTCTCCTTTTCCTCTCGCTGTTTTTTCTTTTCTTCATCGTCTTCATCATCGTCTTCAAGTTCTTCATCATCGTCTCTTCTTCTTCAACATACCTGCACACTTCTCTTTCCTCCTCTTTTCATTTCTTTTTCTTGTCTTTCATCATCACTGTCTATTCATCGTCGTATTCTTCGTCATTTTCATCTTCACAACACCCTCTTCCGCGTCTTAAATCACTTCCTTCTTCCCCTTTTTCAAACCTCTTAATTCTCCATCTCATTCTTAATTATCATTATTTAAAAAAACAATTTCTCACCATCTTATAAACCTCTCCATCATACCCACTCAATCTGTTCTTTTTCCTTAGATCACCCCTCTCTCTCTCTCTCTCTCTCTCTCTCTCTCTCTCTCTCTCTCTCTCTCTCTCTCTCTCTCTCTCTCTCTCTCTCTCTCTCTCTCTCTCTCTCTCTCTCTCTCTCTCTCTCTCGCCTATCCTCTACCTCTCACGTTACTCCTTCCTTTGATCTCAGGTAACAGGTAATTCTCTCTCTCTCCCTCTCTCTCTCTCTCTCTCTCTCTCTCTCTCTCTCTCTCTCCCAGGGATAATCTTACGGAACACCCTATTGTGCAGATTCAGAGATCCTACTCAAGGGCACTTAAATCTGCTCTCAGACCATCTCCCTTCCAGTCTTACAAGGAAAAAATGAGACAAGAGGAGAGAGAGTTTAGAGATGAAAGGGTAAGGAGGGGGAAAGTGCTTGATGAGAGAGAGAGAGAGAGAGAGAGAGAGAGAGAGAGAGAGAGAGAGAGACGAAGAGTGGGGAAAGAATGAGAGTGATAGACGAAGAGAGGGGAGAGAATGAGAGAGAGGAGTGAAGTTATCTAAGAGAAAGTAAGGAATGAAATAATTTGCGTGTGTGTGTGTGTGTGTGTGTGTGTGTGTGTGTGTGTGTGTGTGTGTGTGAAAGAAAGTTAGGTAATTTTACGAAGTGCAGAGAGAGAGAGAGAGACAGACAGACAGACAGACAGACAGACAGAGACAGAAACAGGGACAGAGTAAGGGAGGGAGGGCAATAGAGTAATATATATATTTTTTATTATTTTTTGCCTATCGACTATTGGGGCCGAAGCCTCTGATCATTAAGGCAAATATATATATATGTATAGTATATACATAGGCACATATACAGTACAGTAGGCTCGCACAGTGCGCGAGAGATTGGGCGGTCCACAACCTCGCACACTGTGAATACAAAATCTTATGGGAAAAATTACATATGGGCTGTACCACCTCATACCTGGACATTTCTTGGCCCTTAGAGACATAATAAAGGTCATATTTTTCAGACATTGTACTACAGATATAGCTAAAATAAAAAAAATATGAGTAGTCACCTTAACAACAGTAGACAACAGGCCTGATGGACTTAAATAACAGGGGTTCCGAGGCGCGGCAACACTTACAGCGCCGCACCTCCCACCGCACCAACACTTCCCTCCATAGACTCCTCTTGAGTACCTTCCCCAGGAGCCTCAAAGTCACTCACTTCGGCCATAAACCCCTCGAAGTCCAATGCTGACACTTCTGACATTGCATCCTCTTCATCCTCAACAGGAACAGGAGCAGACGATGTAGCTGGTTCCTCAATTTCTCTAACTTGAGCCTGCCGTGTGTAACTTGTTATGAGCTTCTGTCTTCTGTTTATTTCTTGCCTGTGCCTGTCTGTGTAGAAACGAAAGAGTTTGTCGATACCAACCAGAATTTCCTCCGTTCTTAGGCTGCTCACTTCCTGTTCCTTCACATCTTCCTTGAGCTTATCCATGGCAGCAAGGATCTTGCTTATTCTTGACATACACAGCTCAGTCCTGGCCTCCATCACACTAGGCTGCTCAACTTGACTCTGCCTGGCGTCGGGCTCTGTCAGCCTCGTCTATCCATTGCAACACTTCCTCGGGAGGTTGTTCCTCATTAGCAGTGTGCACTGCTCGTATGTCCGCCAATGTAACGTCCTCGAAACCTGGTACAGCTTGTGCTGCTGTCAGTGTTGCTGCCTCAGCCTCGGCCAGTGGTTGAATGGCCGTCTCCTGGGTCGTGCATAAGTGAGGCACGAGTATTCATCACGCATGGTTCATCGTTGCAGGTGTAATCTGATGCCAGGCTTGTAGGAGAAATTCAACTGAGTCCTTCACTGTAAAATGACGCCAAAATGCCCCAACAGTCATGGCACCTGTGGCGGGTCGGGATGCAGCTGCTGGAGGAGATGGAACGGGAGCAGGTGCCTCATCAAGGTCTTCGTCGTGATCTTCTTGTAGGGCATGAAGCTCCTCTTGTGTGTCGGTCTTCCTGCGTAGGTAGTCGTACACTTGCTTATGGTAGAAGTGCTTCACAGTGGTGATCAGTTCTTGACCCAGTGGCTGCACTAGTGACGTCGTGTGGGGCGGCAGGAACACAACACGACAATCCTTGTGCAGATCTTCTAGGTATGTAGGGTGACTTGGTGCATTGTCAAGCACAAGGAGCATCTTAAATGGAATGCCCAGTTCCCGACACTTGGCCCTGGCATCGGGACACAGTGCCTTGTTAACCAGTCTGCCATAATGTTCCCGGTCATCCAACCATTTGCAGACTTGTACCAGTACACGCCACTTGCGTCCATGTTCGTGAGATTTTTGTAGCACCTTGGGTGTGAAGCTGTGTGTACAACAACTGGCCTCATCTTGTGGCTCCCAGACAGGTTTACAGCGAACATTACCGTCATCTTACACTTGTGGAGCTTGTGACCAGGGGCTTGTTTCTGTCTTTTAGCGACATTTCATCGACGTTGTAGATCTGGTCCATGGTGTACTGTCCCTCTTCAAGAAGCGCTCTAAATATCACAGGATAGTTTCTCGCGGCCAGCTCGTCGGCAGAGGAACGTTCACCAGACACTTTGACGTGACAGAGTTCCTTGCGCTTGAGAAAATGGTCCAGCCATCCAACCGATGCCTTGAAAGGTTTGTCCACATTTAACTTGTGAGATGCTGCCTTGTAAAAGAGCTGAGCCTGGTTCCGAATAAAATCTTCCATTCAGTGTAACACCTTCCTTCTCCTTCTTCATTATGAAGGTGGCAAGATACCGCTCCATTAGTATCATCGCACGATTTCCCACCCGCTAATGGCCGTCTAGGTCAGAGGCACCATATGTCTTCACTAGAGCCCTTGTGGCATCACGGTTCTTCCACACTGTTCTCACTGTTGATTCAGCCAGTCCCAGGGCTTTCCTGATGGCGGTGTTTCCTTGAACCTCCTCCTTCATCTTGATGATCTCTAACTTGGTGGCGTGCATCAGAGGTTTCTTAACTCTTGAGGTTGGAGCCATGGTGCGATGAAGTACAAGTCAGGATGGAGCAGCAAAAAAAACGCCACATGTTGTACACGACAGGTTAGCTGTAGAGAGTGGATCTGCACTGTGCACTAGCCAGAACTGTTGTGGCACGCCTGCTGCCTTGTACCCCAAGCTGCACAGTAAAATGCCCGGGAATTTCTGCGCATCAACATGATGACACGTGACGTGTTGTGTGAGGGGTGGTCGCTTACTAATAGAAAATGGCATTTTTGAGCAACTCCTTGCCTCGACCTCACGTTCTGTGAGATAAACTCGTGCATTAAAGGTTTTTGGTTATGATTTTTGGTCACTCGTGCACAATGCGAATTGCGCACTGTGATGGCGCACACTGTGCGAGCCTACTGTATACAGTATACAAACATATATATATTCATACATACATACATACACGCACATCCATGCATATATATATATATATATATATATATATATATATATATATATATATATATATATATATATATATATATATATATATATATATATATATATATATATATATATATATATATATATATATATATATATATATATAAATTTTTACTTTATTTATTTTTATTTTCTTTATTTTAATTTGCCTTTTCATTTTTCATTTTTATTTTTTGTAATTTCTAGACCTTACATTATTTACTAGGAAAAAAAAGATGCCTAACCTAAAGACCCTAAAACTAATAACCTAACAGACAAATCGCTAAACTATACTAAATCCTAAAAAGACATATAGCTAAACCTACAGTAATGATAAAAATACCTCGACCAGGAGAACACCAGCGACTGCAGATATCTAATCCCTTTCTACATTACATACCTGCACTCATCACCTGCTGACTGTCAGTGGAGGCAGGAAATAATATAGGGGACATCAGTATATGAAAGAAACCCTGAGGAGTCAGGAACTATTCCATATACGTCAACTGTCGGCCCTAAGTAAGATAATTTATTGAAGATGATAGAATTCATTTACATATGTGCAGAAAGTGTAGTACCTCACCCAGCAGAACTCCATCGACTGAAAATGCCCAATACCTTTCTATATTTGACACTTGCACTGATCAACAGGTGACTGTTAAGCGAGGAACGTGGTTTAATGTAGGGGACATCAATATCAGAAATAGAGCAGTCAGAAGTAGGGCTATCTCCCATACGTCAGCTGTCAGCCCATATTAATAATGCGATATATACATATATGCATTCGATAAAAACCATAACCGTATATTAAAAAGGTCACATCACTCTGATTAGTCCGGTCTGTCTCAAGAAAGCCATCAGTTTATTGGTCATAACAATATCCCCATCGCCAAGGATGGTGGAAAGGGTGAAGGGGACGTCTGCTGCACCGCAGTAGTTTATAACTGAAGCACGTTCACGAATAAATCGCCGACAGTGCAGGATGATATGACTAATAGATAACACCACATTACAGATGTCATCGTGCGGCGGGAATCGTCTGTCCATATATGGTTTCATATGGGTTAGTACGGTAGCATAAACCTGCAAACACGGCAACACTTTTTCTTCCAGGCGACTGGGACGGTTGGCAGTGTCTCAGTCGCCCAGGTACGGCTTACAAGTTGGAATATTTAGCCTGGTCCATTGACCTTGCCACAGAAGATTTATTGATTTCTTTCTAAGAGAGAGACTTGACTAAAGATCCCGAGGAACGTCCCAAGTCTCGAGCTCTACAGCCAACTTTGCAAGTAAATCAGCCTGCTCATTGCCGTAGATACGACAATGTCCAGGCACCCAGATCAGTGTGAAGGACTTGTTGCATGAATGCAATTTATTAACAATGAGGCCCTGGATCGAATTAGAATCCGTAGTGCAAGAAACCATTGCCTGAAGGGCCGATTTTGACTCTGAAAATATAACAAATGAGTCATGCCTAGAATTTAGAGCATAGTCTATGGCTTTGTCAATAACAAAAAGCTCAGAGGTAAACACAGATATATGAGTCGGCAGCCGATACCTGAGGGCACATTCGGTTGACCATACACTAACACCCACACATTCACTCGTCTTGGAGCCATCGGTGAACAATTGATGGGACCCCATGTGACGAACAATGATGTTAAGAAATAAGTGGTGGACCTCAACCTCCGGTGCCTTGGCCTTTGGTGCTGGGAACCATGATACATCCACGGTAAAGCCGGATGGCTCCCAAGGTGCTATATTTTTTGACACAAACTTGTCACAGTCACTGAGGTCCACACCAGGCTCCTGGGTTAGTAAGTGGAGGCGAATGGCAAGTGGCCAACGCATCCCCCGCATAATATGGTGATATTGATGCAGGGGGGTACAGGCCACATTGCTGATATTACTTTTCCTGGATGTTAGTATGCCATATGATATAGCCAGATGATCACGGCGTATATGGAGGGGAGGCACATTCGCCTCCACTTCCATACAAGCTACATGGGTACACCGGATGGCTCCAAGATGCTTTCGCAAACATTTATTCTGCAATACATCCAACCTATTCAACGTGGCATCAGATGCAGAGCCATACACCTGTGCGCCATAGTCTAGCTTCGATCGAATAAGGGACTTATACACCATTATAAAAAAGATTTCTGTCGGCACCCCATGTGGTACCCGCTAGGTACTTGAGCACACTTAATGGTTTTTCACAACATCCAAGCAAGTTATTAACGTGAAGTTTAAAATTTAATCTCCAGTCAAAGTGGAGGCCCCAAAACTTTACAGAATTTTGAAAAGGTACTGCTTGGTTATCCAAAAATAAACGCAAATTGGGGACGTTACAAGTAGTAAAAACTATAGCGGCACACTTAGGGACGGAAAACTTAAATCACCACTGCAAGGCCCATTGGTGGACGGAGTCAAGGGCTGCTTGAATCCACCCAGCCTAAAATTGTGCAGTACGGAAAGAGTGCCATATTGCATAATCATCAGTGTAGAGCGAGTACTTAAGATTCCTGGGGATGGGAGCTGATGGTGGAATATCATTGAACATAATACTAAATAAAGTGGGACTAAGCACACTTCCCTGTGGCACCCCGTTTTCCTGGATAAATATATCCGATGTTACGTTATGGGGCAATTTGAGGGAGAAAGTCCTGTCCCATAAGAAATTTGAAATAAAAATAGGTAAATTTCCTCTTAAACCATAAGCATAGAGCTTCATCAGTATCCCGTGTTGCCATGTCATGTCATAGGCTTTATGGATGTCCAAGAACACCCATATCATGAATTCTTTATTGGCAAATGCCTCTGAAATACAATGCTCCAAATTCATTAAATGATCTAGTGAACTTCTGTATTTACGGAAGCCACATTGTTGATCATTTAACAAATTCTTCGACTGTAAAACAAAAAGAACCCTATTGTTTACCATTCTTTCCCTGACCTTACATAGACAAGAAGTCAGCACAATAGGACGAAATGAATTGGGATTCATAAGATGACCAGCCTCTTTAGGTATCAGTATGACGTGTGCAAACTGCCATGAGTTTGGAAACATCTGAGACGCCCAAATCTCATTGTACAGTGCTAATGTCTTAATCAGGTTGTCCTGATTTAGATGCTTGATCATACCGCACGTGATGGCGTCTGGTCCAGGGCTGGTATCTTTACAGGATTTTAAGGCAAGGAGCAGTTCATCAAGCGTAAGCTCTTGGTTGTACGTGGAGTCTAGGTCTTCTGTGGCAAAGTCTAATATCTGTAACTCAGGCATGCGTTTATGATGTTGGAAACACTGGTCGTAATTGGCTGAGCTACTTATATGAGAAAAACTCCTGGTGAGGATGTTAACAACGTCCATGGGTTCGTCATAGATGTTATTATTAACCTGGAGGGTGGTAACAGGGATGAATGGGCCTTTATTATTTAGTATTTTAATTGTGAACCAGACTTTACTGAGAGGAGTAGTTCGATTCACCGTGGAAACAAAAGTCCTCCAGGAGTCACGTTTGGCCCTTCTTATTATTCTCCTTGCCTCAGCCTGTGCCTGTTTGTATGCAATAAAATTTTCCTCAGTAGGCTGACTATCGAAAATTCTGTATCTCCGATTGCGTTTCCTCAATGTTTGTCAGGAATCCGGCTTCCACCAATGTGCTCTATGCTTTGCTTAACTCTTGAAGACTTGGGAATAGCAGCCTCAGCCGCATGTGTTATGGAATTAGTTACATTTTCGACTTTAACATCTATGGTCTCCCCATATATATCTAAATTGGCGATCCTTGAGAAGGATCCCCAATCTGCTTTCTTTTAGTTAAATTTTGGAGGTGGAGGGTCCGAAACAATGCCGCGTGTATAAGAAAGACAAATGGGTAAATGATCGCTTCCCAAGGAATCGTCATAAGGGTCCCACGAGAAATCTTGATGTATACCTGGGGAGGCCAGAGATAAGTCAATAACTGAAAAGTTACTAGTACAATCAACTACACGAGTCGCTCTAACCATCGTTCAGAAGACAGAGGTTGGACTGTAGTATTAGGTTGGCTATTTGGTCCCCACGACCATCGATCCTCAAGCTACCCCATTGATAGTGATGGGCGTTAAAATCGCCCAACACTAACTTATTCCCCGGAAGATGTTCAAATAGTGAATTCAAAGCATCACTTTCAATGAGGCCATGTGGAGGACAGTACAGAGAGCAAGTAGACAGATACGTGTTATTAAATTTTACTGTCCATGCGACAGTTTCCAGAGTAGAATTTAGGATCACTTCCGTTTGTGGGTGTGATTTGTGTGTGTATATGGCAACTCCGTGACTATCATATCTTCTAAACGAATGATAGTGTTTGAACTGTGGAGGATCAGGATGATGCACCAAGTGTGTCTCCTGTAAACAAACAACGTCTGGCCTGCGTATGGAAAGCAAGATTGCTTTATTAAGCAATTTATTCCCAAGAGCCCTACAATTCCGCTGTAACACAGTGAATGCGACAGTTTAAGATTTAAGAGGGTGGCCAGTGTGCTTAGTTTTCTATGCCCCCCATGACCCGGCGAGTGGTTACCGGGGGACCTTTCCCGGTGCTTGCTGATAGAAACCTTCATATTTTCGTCAATAACAAGGTCCCCAGACTCCACCGAGGAAGAGCTACTCTTTCTCTCCCTTGCTGGACCAGGAGTAGGAAGGACATGAGGACGTGACGGTTTTGTGAGGGTGGTCAAATTTATCTTATCTGACTTGTCAGACTTCGGTTTTGGCCGCAACTGACTGCGAAGGAGCAGCGGCATTCTGAGAATATGATGTAGCGACTGGGATGTCTGTAAGTGAGTTGGAACGAAGGGCCCACGAGCACTTGTTTAATGACCTACTTTTGCAACGGAGGTTAAAGAGTAAAAATGCAATTTGACTTGAGTAATAGAGGTCGCTAGAGGACTTGAGCTTGTGTCTGTAATTACATGAGAGGATCGAGACAGTGGAACATAATTTATTGATCTGAGCTGTACAATACTCCACATATTTAATGTTTTGCCCTACTTCTTCAATGAGGGTAAAAGATCAAGGTCATGATCTAGTGTACTTATTAGAGATTATTAGGAGCTTCAAATTAGGCGTCAGTAATTGCCAGAAAGCTTTGAGTTAGTGTAGCACATTATAGGACCACAACTGCTCATTAAGCCGTTGTTGTAATTCTCTCCCCTACTTTTGTAACGAGGGTCAAAGGTCAAGAATGAGATCTAGTATGGTAATTACGGGTAGTAAGGGGGTTCCAACTAGTCGTGTGTGGCTATTTTGATGATTGAGAGGGAAAGGAATGGTTGTGGGCCTTGTCTCCTGTTCTTATATTTTTTTTTTCTTCTTTTTTTTTGTAGATCCTAGTTGCTCTAGTATTACTGACAGGAAATAGAGTTAATCGATGATGATGATGATGATGATGATGAAAATAAAGATGATCATGGTGGTGGAAGTGATGATGATGATGATGATGATGATAAGGATAATGATGATGATAAATATGACAGGGATAATAATGTTGATGATGATGATGATGATGATAAGGATAACGATGATGATGATGATGTTATTCAGCTGAGCGTCGACAGAGGTATCTGAGAGCGTCAATACCGTCACCGTTAACCCTTTCACCGTCGGAACAAGTTTAGTATCTTGCTCCGGCTAAAGCCAAGCAATTTTATTAAGCTGTGAGTGAGTCATCGGACCTTGAGAGTGTTCAGAGAATGATTGACAGACGGAGTAATTTAGAGACCTGGATTATTGTTTGATTAATTGGCCTCTGTCCTGACTATCAACCTCCATTTCGCTAATAACCCTAAGTTTTCGCCTCACTGGACCTTAACCCTGATATAGTTGCTGGAATCCAAGAATGTAAGAGGGGTTATTCTTTTTACGTGACTCCAGTTCATTTTATTCGGCTCCTACTTGTTATGCCCGCCTCGCATAACTTTTCTACCCTGTTCCCAGGCCGGGAGGAGGTGTCCAACGAAATGAAGCTGTGTTACCTGTGTTCACCAAATTGTTGTGCCACGTATTTGAGTCACGAAAAATCACCCCAACAAATGGCACACCGCCGCGTCATCGGCCAGGAATCAGTTGGCCAACAAATGAAGCGTCAATGTGCCATCAGCCCAGAACAGTGTTAAGCAACTCCAGTTTGTTTTATGCGGCTCCTATTCGTTTTAAGCGACTCCTATTTGTTTTAAGTGGCAACTGTTTATTTTAAGTGACTTCGGTTTCTTTTATGTGACCCCTGTTTGTTTTAAACGACTCCGAGTCGTTTTAAGCAACTTCTGTTCATTTTACAAATCTGCTATTCATTTCAACATGTCTCCTATTCGTTTTACAGTACTCCTTTTTGTTTGACGTGACTCCTATTCGTTTTACACCATCCTGAATTGCGCGATTTTCTCTAAGGCGGTTTTCTTATCCTTTTTCGGAGTCTCAGTTCTTAGGTTGCAAAATATAGGCTTTGTACAGGGTGGTCAATATACAGTACTGTGCTGCCTTGTCTTATGTATTGCGGGGACGGCTCTGTGTGGCGGTGTGATCTGCGTAAAAATGTTGGCTACTTAGTGAGATTGTTAAAGTCCAGCAGTTTTCACCTGAGGGAAATAAGACTCTCTCTCTCTCTCTCTCTCTCTCTCTCTCTCTCTCTCTCATGTTCACTTCGTATGCAGATTTCTCCCTTACTACATTAATAAACACAAAACACAACATTTGTAAACATCACCACCTTTGTCATCACTATCTCTTTTCACCCCCTACTTCCCTCATCAACACAAATATTTCTGCTTTTGACATTACTACCACTATCACCACAACTGCTACTAGTTTCACCATGTCTGCTACCACTATCGTCATCACTACTACAACTATTACTACTGCTACAACTACTACTACTACTACTACACTCCTACTACTACCGCTACTACTACTACTACTATTACCACCATCACTATAGCACATCTACCACCAACAGCATAACTACCACCACCATCACAACTGCTACCATCACCATCACCACAA
This sequence comes from Coenobita brevimanus, assembly GCF_032717465.1. Lineage (NCBI taxonomy): Eukaryota > Metazoa > Arthropoda > Malacostraca > Decapoda > Coenobitidae > Coenobita > Coenobita brevimanus. The sequence goes on from NC_137057.1 coordinate 38,734,752, forward strand.
CTGCTACCACCACTACACCCACAACTACCACCACCACCACCACCACAACTACCACCACCACCACCACAACTACCACCACCACCACAATTCTGACAGCCTGGTACCTTTGCAATTTGTCCAAAGTGCAGACCCAGGCCAGCCCTTAGACGTTTGTAGTGAGACAGACGGACAGACAGACGGACAAAAAAGATCGATAGACAGAAAGCCAGCAGAGACGGCAGACACTTTTACCTCGACCTTAGGGTTAGATTACAGTGTGTATTTGCATGGAAAGAGAGAGAGAGAGAGAGAGAGAGAGAGAGAGAGAGAGAGAGAGAGAGAGAGAGAGAGAGATGAAGCGTAAATGCCCTTGATCCAATTTCAATCAATATACAGCATTGGAAACCGTATTTATTTTTAATCTCTCTCTCTCTCTCTCTCTCTCTCTCTCTCTCTCACACACACACACACACACACACACACACACATATTATCCCACCCTCAACCCTCCAACAACATAATTAATATCACTATGCTAACAATATACTCTCTACATTACATCCAACCCATATATACTCCTACCAATAAATAAATGAATAAATAAACATATAAATAAATGATGTAAACTCGTATATCGCACCATGCGTTTATTTTGGATTGGATGCTGAATTTTGACTGACATTGTTAGTACTTTGTCGACGCATGCAATATCCTGTTGAGGTATGGGACAATTTGCAATATAGATGGCACTCTTGCTGTATCAATAGGCATAATGTACTCAAGGATAGATTGCTATAATGAAGGTTATTTTATATTAATACGTATTTGGAATACAATTGGCAAGAAATGATAATCACCCTTTTCTTACTATGACCTCATGTTTTATTTTTTATACTTCAAAATCTCTCTCTCTCTCTCTCTCTCTCTCTCTCTCTCTCTCTCTCTCTCTCACCTGGCCTCATCGCCACTACAACTTTACTTGGAAAGCAATCCTCTTAGGGCCCACCTGCCCTAATCTTGCTCTCTCATTCTGCCATCTGCTTCTGAGTTTGACGTGAGCCGAGCCTTTAAGCTTCTCTGCATCGTATGCTTTCTGGTTCTGTCCTTGCATCTCTCAGGGTGCGTGTGTAACCTACCTGTTAATATATCTATCTGTGTGTGTGTGTGTGTGTGTGTGTGTGTGTTACAGCTAGTCAGTCCGTTGGGTTGGTCTAGTGTAAGTAAGATTAATCCAGGTTGACATTAAGTAAAACTGGGATAATCTAGGTTAAGTTTAGCTTCGGCTAGGACAGGATAATTTAGACTGCGGTAGTATTTTATGGATTGAATTAAAGGTTAATTAGACCTTCGTATAAATTATAACCTACTGTAATCTAAGAGACCTAACCTCACCTCAGCCAAATTTACCCAAGCCAAAATGAATCCAACCTAATTCAGTATTAATAAAAACTACTAGTCGTTTCACGAAATTTGCCTAAAACACACACACACACACACACACACACACACACACACACACACAGGGAGTCATCAGAGGTAGACGTCCGACATCGGCGCTCCGTACCAAACCAACATGGCCAGTGGCATTACCTAAATTAATATCTTTGAATGAGACAAGCTCTGTACCAGGTTAGACTAAATGATTTTTCATTATTAAAAGGAAAAAAAAAAAAAGTTTAAACAAGACTGGTTCAAACAGAACAAAGAACCACGAGGAAAAAAATGTGCTGAGTCAGCTGGGTTTGTTTAGACTACAGCAACACGGGGAAAGTGTACATGCTCTGTAAGTACATACTCTGTTCTTTTAGTATTACAAAATGGATACATACTTCAGTAAAACAAATTTGGAAAAGAAAAGGGATAAAAGTAAAAAGCAAAATGATGATTTCTACCAAGAACTGGTTGAAGTGGAGACTCACAATAGACTGGTTGAACGTGTACACAAACTAGAAATGGCTTTCAAAAATGAAATTGATGAAATAAAGATGCAAATGCACTTGCAAAAGGAAGAGATAGAAAAACTAGGAAGGGAGGCCAATAAGAAAGACACAACCATCAGTGAACTAACAGTGGAATTGAGTACGCTTAGGAAGAAAGTGAGTGAAATGGCAAGTACAGTAGTCAATCACGAGAGTGTTATGGAAGAGTTCAATAATGACACAGAGACAATTAGGCAAGCAAGCAGTCTTATGGACCAGAGCAGTGATATTGAGGAGAAGATAACACAGGTGAATGAAGCTGTGCAAAGCTACAAAAATGATGTAGAAACCACGTATGCTGAAATGGTGAAAGTAAAGACAGACTTAGAAACAAGGGTGGAGGAAAAAAAGCATTAAAAAGGAAGTGAAAAGAATAATCCAAAACAATCCAAAGTTAGTCAGAGATTCAGTAGAGATAAACAAATCAATAGTAATCAATGGTATAGAAGAAGAAGAAGTTAAAAACAAGATCACAAGAGACAAAAAGGAGATGGCAAATGTAATGAGCTTATTGAAAGAAGTATCAGAGGAAATCTGTAGTAAAGACATAGAGGAACACAAAAGGTTATGGAAATACGAGAAAAGCAAGACAAGACCTCTAAAGGTGACTTTCCAGAGTGTAAACACCGTGGAAGAGATACTGAAAAATGCAAAGAATCTTATGGAAAAAGAGGAGTTCAAAAATGTATGGATAAAAAGATGCCTAACACAAGAGGAACTGGAATTACTGAAAGAGAAAAGGGAGGAAGCCATGTGTAGTTTGCCACAAGGGCGTGGGAAGTAATTCCATCTTGTGCGGTGTGTGTGATAAATGGGTGCATAAGAGATGTAGTGGTATCAGAGGTAGACTGCGAGATAATGCTGATTTTATGTGTACGGCGTGCCGGGGTGAGCAGGTGGAGATTGTCAGACGTGAAAGGATTGACCTTGCTGGTGAATCTCTTGAGTGTGTGGAAGAGTTTTGTTATTTGGGAGACATGTGTGCTGGAGGTGGGGCTGGAGCTAGCTCTGTGGCTAGGGTGAGAAGTGGTTGGAAGAAGTTCAGGGAGCTCTTGCCTCTCCTGACATTGAGAGGGCTCTCCCTACGTGCTAAGGGGTCTTTGTATGCAGCATGTGTTAGGAGTGTAATGCTGTATGGCAGTGAGACCTGGGCAGTGAAGGAGGAAGATATTCGCTGGCTCAGACGTACAGAAATGACAATGATTAGGTGGATGTGCAGTGCGTCCCTGCGTCCAAGGCCTGGAGGGGCTGGGTTTACAATGGAAGAGTTGAGAGGTAGGATGGGACTGGAGTGTATTGGTGTTGTGATGAGGAGAGGTAGATTGAGGTGGTTTGGACATGTGGAGAGGTTGGGGGATGATAATTGGGTGAGGATGGTGAGAAGTGTTAATATTGGGGGTGGGGTTATGAGGGGTAGACCGAGAAAGACATGGGACGAGGTCATTAAGTGTGACCTTAGGGTTAAGGGACTGAACAGGGAGGCTGCAATGGATCGTGCAGCGTGGAGAGCCGCCATTAAGTGACCAAGGCCGACACATGCAAGCATGTTGGAGCCTTTAAAAACGAAAACGAAAACGAAAACGAAAACGAGGGAAGATCAGAAGAGGAGAAGAAGAAATTTTTTTACAAAGTAATAGGATTGCAGGTACGAAAGTGGTACACAAACAGGATGGAAGAAAAAGGAGGAAGGTAGTAGAACCATGTCATGACAAGTATATAAACAAGATGATAAAGTTGATGTACTCAAATGTGGATGGAATGGTATCTAAATTACTAGAGATGAATGATTATGTCAGAGAAAATGAACCACAAATAATATGCCTAACTGAAACAAAATTAACACCAAGGATATCCAATGACATACTAAACTTAGAGGAATACAATATATGGAGAAGAGACAGAAATTTAAAAAAAGGAGGAGGAATTATAATATTAACTAAGAATAATTTAAAAGTCAAGGAAATAAAACTAGATATACCATCACAAGTAGAACTGATTGCAGTAGAGATCGACACATCTGAAGGTAAAGTAATGGTAGCCACTTTGTACATGCCACCCAGATCAAACACATGGGAAAGAGACGAATATGAGGACCTGGCAGAGAGTACAATTCAGAGTATAAGATCATTGCTACATAAAATGGAAGAGAAATCGGAAAGAATTATACTAACTGGGGACTTCAATACAAATATAAATTGGAATACTCTAGATATAAATAGCCAAGAAAGCTGTTGGGACCAAAAGCTCCTGGATCTCGTACAAGAGTTTTTCTTAAGGCAACATGTGAGGGAAAGCACCAGAAAAAGAGGACTTGATGTACCTTCAGTGCTAGATCTAATATTTACTAGGCAAGAAAATGATATTGACAGTTTAATATATCACCCTCCACTCGGCAAAAGCGATCATGCAGTACTAAATTATAACTTCAGGATAGCATATGACATAGTAAACAGCAATGACAGTTACAAAAAGAGACTAAACTATAAAAAGGGAAATTATCAAGACCTAAAGAAATATTTCTTAGAAGTTGATTGGGAAAATGAGCTTAGAGGACAAGATTTAAATACTGTATATAAAATTTTTTTTGAATTTTATGAAATAGGAGTCCAGAAGTACATCCCACAGCACAAAGAAGCAGATAAGAAAATACAGAAATGGTTCAATACAGAATGTAAAAAATCTAAAGAAAGAAGAGATTTGTTGTGGAATAGATACAGAAGACACAATAGTGAAAGGGCGTATAATAATTACAAACAGGCAAGAAACGACTATACAAGAATAAGGAGGGAAGCCCAAAAACAGTTTGAGGAGGATATAATAAATAAATGTAGTGATCAACCAAAGCTGTTTTACAGCTATATTAGAAGCAAAACCAAAGTAAAAGATATAATACAATCCATTACGGACGAGGGAATCACTTATACACAAGAGAAAGATATTTGTGAAGCACTAAATAAGAATTTCCAATTAGTTTTTACAGAAGAAAAAAATTGTGAGGGGGACTATGTGGAACACGCATGTCCACACATGCTACCAGTGATACAAATAGCAGAAAAAGTAATACAGGAGGAGTTAAGTAGATTAGACAGAGGAAAAGCAAGTGGTCCTGATGAAATTTCATGTTGGGTATTACGAGAATGTGCAAAGGAGTTAAGTAAACCATTATTTTTAATTTTCAAGAAATCCTTGAGTCACGGTAAACTACCTGATATTTGGAAAAATGCAAATATTGTCCCCTTATTCAAGAAAGGAAATAGACAAAATCCACTCAACTACCGACCAGTATCACTGACCAGTGTTGTAAGCAAGGTATTAGAAAAACTTATTAGAAAAGCTTGGGTAAATCATCTAGAAGAACACAGTATGATAACAGAAAGACAGCTTGGTTTCAGAAAAGGAAAATCATGTAATACTAATCTGTTGAGCTACTATGACAGAGTAACAAACACAATACAGGAAAGGGAAGGATGGGTGGACAGTATCTATTTAGACTTCAAGAAAGCTTTTGACACAGTACCACACCAAAGACTTTTATGGAAACTGTACCATCAAGGAGGAATTCGAGGCAAACTGTTTTGTTGGATGCAAGACTTTCTCATAAAAAGAGAAATGAGGACAGTACTAAGAGAAAACTACTCATCATGGAAAGAAGTGACTAGTGGAGTACCACAGGGTTCATTGCTGGCACCAATCATGTTTTTAGTGTATATAAATGATATAAACAGTAACCCTGGAAATGAGAGCTATCTGAATATGTTTGCAGATGATGCAAAAATACAAAGGAGAATTACTAAGACTCTTGTAAAGAGCTACAAGAAGAATTAAATAAACTTCATGAATGGAGTAGTACATGGCAAATGGAATTCATTGTGGACAAGTGTCATGTAATCAAGTTTGGTAAAAGTGGAAAAAGACCTGATTGGGATTATAAGTTAGGAAATAAAACCCAATACACATCAGAAAGAGAGAAAGACCTAGGTGTGATTATCAATAACAGACTATCTCCGGCTGACCACATCAGCGAGAAGGTACGGAACATGTATACACTGCTTGCAAATATGAGAATAGCATTCACATACATAAATGAAGACATGCTAAGAAGGATAATAACATCATTCATTAGACCAACCCTGGAATATGCATCAGTAGTCTGGAGTCCTTATCTCAAAAAGCACATAGACAAGATTGAAAAAGTTCAAAGGGCCGCTACAAGATGGATACCAAGCTTAAGGGACCTAAGCTACGAAGAAAGACTAAATAAACTGAATCTACCAACACTACAGGAGAGAAGGAAAAGAGGTGACATGATAATGCTATATAAGTGCATATCAGGAAAGGAGAAAATAGACATAAATGATTACTTAACATATGGAGAAGCATCAGCAAGAGGACACTGCAAAAAACTGCTTACGAAGAGAGGTGATAAAGACGTAAGGAAATTCAGTTTCCCAAACAGAGCAATTGATCAATGGAATGCACTACCGAATGAAATAGTGTGTGCCAAAACAATTCACAAATTTAAGGATATGTACGATAAATATGGTTTAAGACACGGGACAGTACGAGCTTGACTCATTCTTGTAAAGATACAATTAGGTAAGAACAATTAGGTAAGAACATACACACTCGCGCGCGCGCGCAGCTTGTTTCCCTGTGTGTGTGTGTGTGTGTGTGTGTGTGTGTGTGTGGGTGGGTGGGTGGGTGGGTGGGTGGGTGTGGTTATCGCACCAACTCCAGGCCCTCTGTGTGGAAATGTACCCATGAATTAGAAAATCGTGGAAAAGTTTTACACATCCTGAAACTTGTGTTGAGACAAGTTGGTGGGTTCGTTGTGTTGGGGTATGATTGTGAACGAGAATGACTGCTGCTGCCGTTGAAGTGTTTGTATTAGTAGTAGTAGTAGTAGTTATAGTGGCAGAAAGTAAGGAAGAGGAGGAGTAGCAGTCGTAGGCTAATAGTAATAGTAGTAACAGTGGTAGTCGTAGTAGCAGCAGGTATCTGTCTTCCTGTCTGTCTATCCAGCTGGCTATCAGTCTATCTGTGTGTGTGTGTGTCTCTGTCTCTGTCTGTCTGTCTGTCTGTCTGTCCGTCTCTCTGTCTGTCTGTTTGTCTGTCTGTCCGTCTGTCTGTCTGTCCGTCTGTCTGTCTGTCTGTCTGTCTGTCTGTCGCTCTCTCTCTCTCTCTCTCTCTCTCTCTCTAACAGTTTGTCCATATTATACCTACATATCTGTCTGTGTTTTCTCGTTTATATTTCTGTCTTTAATTTTCCTCTCTCTCTCTCTCTCTCTCTCTCTTAACTTGTATCATTAACACCTCTATCACAACTGGTATATTCCCTACGACATGGAAACACGCATTGGTTGTCCCCGTCTTCAAAACAGGTGATATCAACAATGTTAATAATTATAGGCCCATCTCACCATTACCTACTGTTTCTAAAATATTAGAAAAGGTAGTTGCTAATCAACTGTTAAACTTTTTAGAAACAAAGAGACTTTTATCTAACATTCAGCATGGTTTCCGATCAAAGCTTTCTACTGAGACTTTTCTTACTGTTATAAGTGATGAAATTTATGACAATATGGACCAAAAGAAAATATCTATGTTAACCTTGTGTGATCTTTCTAAAGCTTTTGATAGTGTTAGCCATGACATCCTCATAGATAAATGTGCCAAGGTAAAAATTGATTCGTTTTGGATTAATAGTTACATTAGTAACAGAACTCAGTCTGTTCGATTAAATGATGTCGTATCTACAAAGCAGAATGTAACTTACGGGGTCCCACAAGGTTCAATTCTAGGTCCACTTTTATTCAATATCTATGTAAGTGACATATCATCTTTTTTAAATGACTGTATATTAACACAATATGCTGATGATACACAATTCCTTCATACAGGTACTATAAATAATCTGGAGGATCTTATCACTAAGACTGAAGAAACCCTTGTCAAAGCTAATCAGTATTTTCTTAGGAATGGTCTCATGATTAACTCAAATAAAACTCAGTGTATTTTTATTGGAAATCGACAACTCTTATCACGTATACCTGCTAATACAACTGTAAAGTTTGATGGCAATAACATCACTCCTAGCAGTCATGTTAAAAATTTAGGTCTTTATATTGATAAGTATATGAGCTTTGATGTGCATGTTAATGAGTTAAATAAAAAAGTCATGGGGACATTGATGTATATAAATCGTTTAAGTGACAATTTCCAGAAACAGACTCGTATAATCATAATTCAGACTCTTGTGTTGAGCTTGATTAATTATTGTATTAGGATATGGGGTACAACCAACGGAACTCTTATACACAGTGCCCAGAAACTATTGAACTTCGCTGCTAAAGTTGCTGTGGGTGGAATGAGGAAATACGATCATGTTTCTCCAGTCCTGAAAGAGTTAAGATGGCTAAATATTACACAAAAGCATGCATTTGATACGTACTGTACTATGTATAAGATACTGCGTGGTGTGTACCCTGAATGGTTTATGTCCTTTGCTACTGTGCATAACGTGACTGGAAGTGTAACCAGACAACAAAATAGCCTATCTGTACCAAGAGTCCACACTAGCACTGGTGCCAGGTCACTCACTGTACAGGGCCCGAAACTCTGGAATGAATTACCTGCTTTAATGACCAACGCTAGTAGCCTACCAGTATTCAAATCTAGGCTGCTGTGTTTTCTTATGGGAGAGAAAAAAGTTTTACGACTTGAAATACCTTGGATGCATTTGCAAGATAAAAATCCCAATTGAGATTTTTTTTGCTCTAAATTTGTCTTCATTTTTACTGATTTTTCATGTTTTCATTGTACTGTACTTACTATATATCGGAACATGTATCTTTATTAATAACCACTGCTTACTGGAAATAAAGTTATTTGAATTTGAAATTGAATTTGACTCTCTCTCTCTCTCTCTCTCTCTCTCTCTCTCTCTCATCATTAAGGCTCCCTTCCATAGATGTGTCCCTTTATTGAAGCAGGGATGGCTTTGGTGTGTGTGTGTGTGTGTGTGTGTGTGTGTGTGTGTGTGTGTGTGTGTGTGTGTGTGTGTGTGTGTGTGTGTGTGTGTGTGTGGTTCCTTTGATCGACAGCCCTATAGTGAATGGTTCTCCTGTATGGTTCGTTGCCTGTGAGGTCTGTAGTGTGTGTGGTTGGCATGTAATTATTTTTGTTAGGTTCG
>NC_137057.1:38748901-38756401 GCF_032717465.1 Coenobita brevimanus
ATTCCTTTTTTCCTCTTAGTTAATGACCAAAGGGCAAGCCATGCTGACTTCCATCATCATTATGTGTGTGTGTGTGTGTGTGTTTTTTTTTTTTTTTTTTGTGCGGGTGGTGTCTGAGAGGCTCAGTTAAGCTTTCATGTGTGGCAAAGAGAAGAAATAAACAAGAGGGGAAAATGGAAAAATTATGATTGAACTAGTGGAGAGAGAGAGAGAGAGAGAGAGAGAGAGAGAGAGAGAGAGAGAGAGAGAGAGAGAGAGAGAGAGACAGACAGAGACAGACAGACAGACAGACAGACAGACAGAGACAGAGACAGACAGACAGACAGACAGAGACTGACAGACAGACAGACAGACACTAGGTAGACTAACACAAACAGACAAAATACACACACAGTAACTTTATCCACGAAACAGACAGACAAACAGACAGACACCTGAGAGACAAACACCAACTCCTTACGTTTACAAACACACAAACTAATTCTGCAGGAGGTGTGTGTAACATTTAGACAAATGGAGTAAGTTTAATTGCCAGTTCAGAGAATTACTTGAATTGATTGTTTTTTGGATGTGTGTGTGTGTGTGTGTATGAACTCTTGTTTATATGATTTTGGGCCCTTATAAATGAGAGTGTTTGTGCGTGTGTGGTTTATCGTGTGTGTGTGTGTGTGTGTGTGTGTGTGTGTGTGTGTGTGTGTGTGTGTGTGAGAGAGAGAGAGAGAGAGAGAGAGAGAGAGAGAGAGAGAGAGAGAGAGAGAGAGAGAGAGTCAATAGAATAGGACTTCATAGAGAAGGAGTAGGAGATCAATAGAGACACAACTAAAATTCCTATGGTGTGGACTTAGCGTGTACTGTTAGATGTGGTTGTCATCTCTCTCTCTCTCTCTCTCTCTCTCTCTCTCTCTCTCTCTCAAATCTATGGAGTAAGTTTTTCTATTCATATTAAAGTCGGACGACCTCGCTAGACCGTTAAGTCTGAGTGGCGTATGTTTGTGACTCTCTCTCTCTCTCTCTCCCAGGCGGTCGTGGGCGTGTGGAAATGTTGAAATGGGCTGGAATCTCCCCTCCGTTCCTCCTCCTCCTTCTTTCATCCTCTTCTAGAACAATAATAAAGGTTTAAAAAAAAAAATCTAGAAATCATGACGTGTTAAAATCTAGGTAGTTACTGAATTTTACTTAGCCTAATAAGCCATTTTTTTTTATCAATTTACTAAAAAAAAATAGGAAAGAAAAATTTGACCATTCCAAAAATTGCCCCCCCCCCCCTTTTTTTTTATGTACAGTTGGCCACGCATCAACCTGGTACAGCGTCTGTGTGAGGTGGAGGTGTAGCTACAATTTCGGACGTTCCTGCATCACGGTTACCTGGTCATTTCAACTAATATTTGTCACCTCCCTTCATCTGCCAGTGTCAATAACAAACAGGTGATTAGGTCAAGGTTGTCAAGCGTACCAAATGTCACACCTCTGCTACACACTGATGCTGTTCCAGGTTTATATGTTGCCAACTGTACCTCACTAACATAGAGATGAATTTCCTTAAGACAGATTCTGGTTACGAAAAAATCAAGAACAAATCTACCCAGTCTTAAATAGTTCCTTTCTGCCTGTCTTTAGGACGGAATTTCACACTAGCCTGTATTCCTTTAAGACATACATTTTATATTTTCATCCTGTGTCATATTCTCAGGAATATACTTATAATTCGTGAGAATATAAATATTTGACAAGCTAAAGCCCAAAGCATCTCCAGAGCCAGGCAAAATTTGTGCAAGAATACACAGTGAGAGCAAGGAATAAATCTGGCAGCCAATAAACACTTTATTTAATATTTCACTATCCTTGCGAGTAATACCAGATACGTGATGGACGAGAAGCATATACATTTTTAAATAGGAATACATCAACTGCAACAAGACAGTATCAGGTAAAAAAAATCAGTAAAATCTATTTATTCCCCGAACTTCATCTTTTTGCAACTCGCTTCCTCAGTTTACTTTCCCCCCAAACTTCAACCTATAGCAGTTCAAGTCCAACTCTTACATGTTATTTTAAATGAACAGAGGACACCTTTACAGTAATCTGGTGTATGGATTTTTTTATTTGTTTTTCCTTCCCCTATTCATCCTCTGTAAAAAAACAAACAAACAAAAAAAGTATAATATAGCCTTTGAGCAAAAGACAGAGTGGATTCATAAAAGATCAATCTTGTCTTACTGACTTCTTGACATATTCCTCCCCAGTGTTTCAGGTGGCAGACAGGGATAGAGCATACAACATTATTTATATTAATTATAACAACGAATCACTAATAGGGTTGTTACACGAGACGATGATTAAGAAGTGATAGCGCAGGGACTAAAAGGAGATATTTTACACCATTGTTAATTGAATTTTGGCTAAAGGATCGAAGTAAAGTGCTATAGTTCTTTCATCTTACCAGTCCCATACTCTGGTAAAACCCAGGAGGCCTATTCCCATTCTTTCCATTCCCTTCCTTTCTCTCCCCTTCCCTTTCCTACCATTCCATTCCATACCATTCCCGTCCCTTCCCTTCCCTTCCCTTCCCTACCTCTCATTCCTTTCCCTTCCCTACTATCCCATTCCATCCCATCCCATCCGATTATCTTTTCTTCCTTTCCCTTCCCTTCTCTTCCCTTCCCTTCCCTACCTCTCATTCCTTTCCCTTCCCTACTATCCCATTCCATCCCATCCCATCCGATTATCTTTTCTTCCTTTCCCTTCCCTTCCCTTCCCCCTTCCCTTCTCGTACCTTCTCTTCCCTTCCCTTCCCATCCCTCCTCTTCCTTATCCAGAGTGACAACACGTGACCTGAATCCTGACCTAGCTTGACCCCAGCATCTCTCGCGGTCAAAATAATTCTGACTCGAGGCCAGGGAATAATGTGAACAGAATCGCAAAACAAAGACTCAATGAATATTAATGGCAGGGAATAGGAGAGGATTTTGTCTAGTAATTTATCTATCTTTCTATCTGTCTATCTGTCTGTCTGTCTGTCTGTCTATGTCTATCTATTTATCTATCAATCAATCTATCTATCTACCTACTTATCTATCTATCTATCGATATCTGTTTCCTTGTCTACTGTCTCTACATACCTACCTACTTACCAGTCTATCTGTCTGTCTACCTATCTATCTCTCTATCAATGTTCCTATATTGCCTATCTATCTGTCTTTCTATCTATCTGTCTATAGCCAATCTCCTAAGGGGTGGCCACAAACAAATCGCCAGCATGTCACCTTGTCCTCCGTCATCAGGCTGCCTTCCCTCAAACTCACACCACCCTCATTCATACTCCTCTCCAGCCCGTCCCTCCACCTCATCCTCGGTCACCCACTCCACTCCCCCTCCATCTCACCCACATGCACACTCCTAGTCAGTCTCTCATTTTCAAAGAACCTCTCCACCCCATCCCTCCACCTCATCCTCAATCTCCCACCCCTTTTCCCTCCACCTCATCCTCAATCTCCCACCCCCTTTCCCTGCACCTTACCCACATACACTCTCCTAGTTAATCTCTCTCTCACACACAAAAAAAAAAAACTCTCCATCCCATCCCTCCACCTCATCCTCGGTCTCCCACTCCCTCTCCCTCCACCTCATCCTCGGTCTCCCACTCCCTCTCCCTCCACCTCATCCTCGGTCTCCCACTCCCTCTCCCTCCACCTCACACACTTGCACTCCCAGTCAGTCTCTCAATCCCCCCAAAAAAACTAAAAGAAAATGGGGAATTCTGAGAGCAAGCAAGGGCAACTAAAGAGAACTCGCCAGCTTCCAAAGAACCAATCTTCCAAATCTCCCCTCCGACATTCACCTCATCCCTCTTCTTGGCCCCACTTCATCAACTGAGCTTCATTGATCTCTCTCTGCATCATCTCACTCCTCCTCTTCATCTCCTGACCCTCTTTCTTGGATCCTCTCCTTTCATCTTTTCTCATCATCATTTCACTCCTTCTCTCCTTCTTCTCATCGCCATCCTCTTTCTTGAATTTTCTCATTTCATCTCTTCTCCTCATCATCTCACTCCTGCTCTCCGTCTCCTCTTTCTTGGATCCTCTTTTGTCTTTTCTTCTCCTCTTCTTTCCTCTCTGCTCCCCTCTCCCCTCTGCTCTGCTCTGCTCTGCTCTCCTCTCCTTTCCTCCCCACTCCTCTCCACTCCTTTCCATTCTTCTCCTCTCTTCTCTTCTCTTCCTTTCTACTAATATTTCTATCATCAAATTCAGCTTGTGTTGTCTCCGTGTTACCATTCAGTGATTTTCCTTTTTTTTCGCTTTTCTTTCTCCTTCCTTCTCCTTCTTTTTCTCCTCTCTCTCTCTCTCTCTCTCTCTCTCTCTCTCTCTCTCTCTCTCTCTCTCTCTCTCTCTCTATTTAATCCTCTCCACTCCTCTAATTATTCCATCTAATACGTCTTTATTTATTCTCTCCTTCAGTCTCCTCTCTCTTACAATTTTCCTTCTCTCTCTCTTAATCCACTCTTTATCATCAAATCACTTCCATTTTCTTTTATAAGCTTCTTCCTTCATTAATTGCTACGTTTTTCCTTCGCCAACCATCCTAATTACACCTCCTCCCTCCTTAATTACAGGTCTCTCGTTCTCTCATTAACACCTTCTTCCCACTTAAGTGTACTAAAATTTATCCTTGCTACCGGGACAGGGATGAGACGCCTTCATGTGGTGGCACCGATATAACTGGGAGGTGGATCTGCCCGGCTATGCAAACGTCTCTCAGTCCCCTCCCTATCCCCCGAAAAGAGGATGGTGGACTGCAGAAGGAGGGTAACATTTGGCCTGCAGTCTATCGAGTTCACCTTTGTAAGAGCCTGGAGTAGCATCTGTCTATCTTTTTATCTATTTATCTATCTACCCATCCATCTATCTGTCCATCTGTCTATCTATCTATCTATCGTTCAATCCATCTACCTATATATCTATTTATTGCCAAACGCCTTAATCCTGCAAGATGCGACCACGGACATCTCTCATCCACGTTGCCCTGTCCTTTGACATTTGTCTGCCCTCACCCCAACTCACACACCTCTCTTCTCTTTCACATATCTCTCCCCTCCAGCCCTCGATCTCCTCCTTGGCCTCTCCTTCCTCAGGCTCCTCCTCTCCCTCTCTACCTTACTTACACACACTCTTCTAGTCAGTCTCTCATTCCCCATCCTAACCACACCAAAGCACTCAAAGCTACTGTCTTTCACATAGATCTCTCCACTTCACTCCTCCATCTCATCTCTCTCTCTCTCTCTCTCTCTCTCTCTCTCTCTCCTCCTCCTCCTCCTCCTCCTCCTCCTCCTCCTCCCTGTCCACCTCATTAACATACTCTCTTCTAGTCAGTCTCCCTTTCCCCATCCTCTGCACATGGCCAAGCCATCACAAATGTAGCTACTAATAATATTCTTGGTACCTAAGAAGGGCGATTTTATCCAGTTTAGGGGGGATTTCTGGCAGCGTAGGGGTTAGTGAAACCTGCATCTAACCCCTTCAGTTCCAAAAGCCTCTCCCGAGCTGAGGAAAACCGTCTGTCAGTAGAAAAATAATGAAAAATGCGTCATGGGATAGAGGGAGTTTGGTCCTCTCAGAACGATGATGCATTTTTAGTCCCCGGCTCCTGTGACTCACTCCCAGCTGAATAAAATCGTCTGGGGTTAGATGGGCTTGAATACTAGAGCTGTCTTGACCACGAGTGTGTTAGGAGAGGTTTATTTAGTTATTTTTTTTTACAGGAAGGTTAGAAAAAGTCTTTATCATCCACTACTAGACCTTCCTGTCTAAAAATGGCTCTTGGAAGCTGAATAAAATCGTCTGAAGGTAGCATGAATAAAGAATAAGACGATAAAAATAACACTAATAATGATAATAATAAAAATAATGATAATAATGATAATAATAATTATTATAATAATAATAATAATAATAATTATTATTATTATTATTATTATTATTATTATAGTAATGATAATGATAATAATAATAATAATAATAATAATAATAATAATAATAATAATAACAACAATGATAATGATAGCGATGATAATACTGATGTTAACAGTTCAAGTAGATAAAGTAAATAAAAAATGAAAAAAATCGACCTATTTAATAGTGTTAAGAAATATAAGGAAGAATGCGAGCCCAGCATGAACCTTCACATGTTGCCTACTTTAGTGCGTGGAAATTCATGTGGGACGGACAGACAGACACAAAACACAAACAAGGAAAAAGATACACACACTGACAGAGAAGCCAACAGACAGAGTTAAGATATAAACCAACATTTAATCACAGAAACAAACAGAATGAGAGAGACAGAAGGGGGGTGAAAGAAATTATGGGAAGGTGGAAAAGAGAGACATTATAGAGTGAGAGAGACTTCGGGGGAGGGAAGAGAGCTCTGATTTTATCTCTTTCTGTCTCTGTATCTATTCGTCTGTCTGTCTGTCTGTCTGTCTGTCTGTCTGTCTGTCTGTCTGTCTGTCTATCTGTCTGTCTGTCTGTCTGTCTGTCTGTCTGTCTCTCTCTCTCTCTCTCACTTTCTATATATCTTTTTATCATTTCATAATTACATTGTCTATCTATCTATCTATCTATTAATCTATCTATCTATCTGTCTATGTATGTATGTATGTATGTATCTATCTATCTTTCTATCTATATATATATACATATATATATATATATATATATATATATATATATATATATATATATATATATATATATATGAAGATAAACACCAACGTTATCAGGAACATCTTTAATAAATTGGTGACGTTTCGACAACTCGTTTGTCATTTTCAGACCTATAGAAAATACAATAAAATCAAAGTAAACAACATGTCTATGATAAAAATACGAAAACTAAAGTAAAAAACCAAAGTAAAACACCATGTCTAATAAAATACAAATGAAGAATTATTATGATAAGATGAGGAAATGAATTATACATAGCTAACGTTGGTGGGATGCTACTAAGTACAAGGAAAATTTAAACAGAAATACATGTAATAAGACAATACATAAGTCAAACCTTAAAAACAGAGAAGGGGCGTGGAGCAATCATGTGTGCCCAGTGTGGGCTGTAGGTGGTGAGTGAGGAGTGATTCAGCCAGGAGGCGTGTTACCTCGTCACGACAAGCGTGGACAACAGAAAAATCTGATTCGCTTATGGGATGGCCTAAGGCTTCACAGCAATTTCACCACCTACAGCCCACACTGGGCACACATGACTGCTCCACGCCCCTTCTCTGTTTTTAAGGCTTGACTTATGTATTGTCTTATTACATGTATTTCTGTTTAAATTTTCCTTGTACTTAGTAGCATCCCACCAACGTTAGCTATGTATAATTCATTTCTTTATCTTATCATATTAATTCTTCATTTGTATTTTATTAGACATGGCGTTTTACTTTGGTTTTTTACTTTAGTTTTCGTATTTTTATCATAGACATGTTGTTTACTTTGATTTTATTGT
>NC_137057.1:38761401-38773901 GCF_032717465.1 Coenobita brevimanus
TGGAAAAGTCTGAATGTGGAAAAGTCTAAATGTGGAAAAGTCTGAATGTGGAAAAGTTTGAATGTGGAAAAAGTCTGAATGTGGAAAAGTCTGAATGTGGAAAAGTTTGAATGTGGAAAAAGTCTGAATATGGAGAAGACTGAATGTAGAGAGACTGTCCCTTCCACTCGCCCCACTCTCACCTCCCTAATGAAATGATTGATTACCAGACGAGAAGTGTGTGTGTGAGTGAGTGAGTGTGTGTGTGTGTGTGTGTGTGTGTGTGTGTGTGTGTGTGTGTGTGTGTGTGTGTGTGTGTGTGTGTGTGTGATAATAATAATGATAATAATAATAATAATAATAATAATTACAGTAATAATAAAAATAACAATAATATTTTCCTCATATTTTCCCTTCCCTCCTCCCTTTCCATTCATTCTTAAGACTTCTTATACCTCTATGAGAAGATAATAAGCTCCTTAGATGCTACCGAAGGAGCATAACATTGTACTGTACCTGTAGATCTGTGCTCTCTCTCTCTCTCTCTCTCTCTCTCATACTAAGGACAATTTCCTCGGTATATACAAAGGCGGATCATATTATTAGTTTGACTTTTGCATTGTTGTTTTTTTTTCTGACTGACACACACACACACACACACACACACACACACACACACACACACACACACACACACACACACATTTCTCACTTTAACATTTGCCTCTAAGTGCATTGCAACACAACAATCACTTGGCAGAAGTCACAGCCTTAAAAATACTGACTTTTGCTACGAGTCCTTTTCAATCTGGCAAACTTGTTAAACAAATTGTTTACACAGGTGCTAGACCATAAACAATTAGGTATTTTAATTGAATATACACAAAATTAAAAAATAATGTTCCAACTCTCATAATGAAAAAAAAAAAAATCAATTGAACTTGACATATTGATCTCTTTATTTAACTCATTAACAGTGTTTGTAAAATAAAAATACTATGCAGCTAAGGGGATGTTAGCTAGGGGGAGGGCAGCGAAATGGCAGGGACAAGGTGACATGGAGGAGATTTGTTTGTGACCACCCCTTACGGGATTGAAGCGTTTGACTATACATGGATATATAGATAGACAGACAGGGAATTCTACAATTCAGGAATTTCACAATATTTTAGATCACAATGAAAATTATAAGTTTTATGGCGTGATGGTAAACTGATCTTGATTATATATTTTTTCATGCTCTCTCTCTCTCTCTCTCTCTCTCTCTCTCTCTCTCTCTGTAATCATGAGGGGAAAGGTTAGCGAAGAAAATATAGAAAATATGACTGAGAAAAAGTATATGACAGCATTGCCAAAAATATACTGAAAATATTATGTCAACGATAATGAGAGAGAGAGAGAGAGAGAATGTGTGTAAACCAATCACAGTGGGTTGCAGAAGTGTTTAGAAACAGGGTGTGAGATGAAGTGGATATATATGAGTGTGTGTGTGTAATTCACCGGGTCGGTCAGGATCACTTGATGGTCGTTATCGTCAGCATTTTACCCTCCCGGAAGGGAGCTGAGAGCTCATATAGTCCGATCCAAGGGCAAGGCTGTGACCTTCACACACGCACACACCCGTCTCCTTGCTCAAGGGGGACAGTAACCACCCACTTCGTCAGTGAAACTTTTCGCAACCTGAGCGAGGCGCGAACTCCCGTCCACCAGTTGGCAAGCGAGAACGTTACCACTGCACCAGCGAGCGGTGTGTGTGTGTGTGTGTGTGTGTGTGTGCAATCAACGTGAGGCCGTGATGTATGGCAAAAATGAGAGAAGGGGAGAACGAGACTAAATGAAAAAACAACAGAATTGCGGCAAAAATTATGATCATATAAAAATCATAATTGCCTTTGAGAGCAAGCATGAATTAATTAGTAAATGAGTGAGTGGGTGAGGGCGGGAGGGAGGAAAGGAGTGGCTGAGTGAGCGATCGAGTGAAGGAGCGGGAGTGGGTAAGTGTGTGAGTGCATTCTTGTGTAGATAAGAGAGTGAAGAAGTGTGAGCGAATAAGTAAATATAAGACAGAGTGAATATGAAAGTGAATATGTGTTTGCGCGCGCGCACGTGTGTGTGTGTGTGTGTGTGTGTGTGTGTGTGTGTGTGTGTGTGTGTGTGTGTGTGTGTGAATGTCTATGTTTATAAGAAAGACATGGCAAACACAAAACGACAAAAAAATCTTGTATACTCACCACATCCCCTCTTGACTGTATATGTACTTGTATGTGAGCAGGTATGTATATATTCTATGCATATCAATGTGTATGTACATATATCGTTTGGTATCATAAGGCTGTTTATGTGTGTGAAAGGTATCACTGTAAAAAAACGTCCACACAATTCTCTCTCTCTCTCTCTCTCTCTCTCTCTCTCTCTCTCTCTCTCTCTCTCTCTCTCTCTCTCTCTCTCTCTCTCTCTCTCTCTCTCCCAAACAACACCAAAAAAAAAAAAAAAAAAAAACTCCGACCCAAGCCCCATCTCACATTTATGCAGTATGTCCGTATGTATATATATCATTGTATAAATCTACTGTACATGAATATATATTTGATGTACTGTATATGTATCAGTATATAAATGAAAAACGAAACACAAGCGACAAGAAAAATGACAGGAAAAATCATACACCTCTACCCCCACTGCCAGTTACAACTATGCATATGAGTAGTGTGTTTATGTGGCTATGTGTATATTCAATGTATGTATGTATGTATGTAAGAGAGACATCAAACACAGCAAACACACACGAGAGAAGAATATTTACCACTGCAACCCAAACTGCCACTCACAAATCTGCAAGTGTTCAGTCAATAACAAGAGAAGGACCTTGTTCATTTTTACCTCCTGTTGGCTGGGTAGGATATGGTAAAGGGTGAAGAGAGGGAAAGTAAAAGTCTCTCTGATACAGGAGGGGGAGAGGGAAGAGGAAGGAAGGCAAAGGAAAAGTGGGAGAAAGGAGAGGGAGAGGGAAGAGGAAGGAAGGTATACACACACACACACACACACACACACACACACAGGAGAAGAAGAAGAAGGTGCCTGCTCTGATACCAACAGCAAGGAAGGAGGAAGGTATACGGTACTGAATTTGCTACTGACAGACTAGGATGCAGAAGGCAAGCAATATATTATCTCTCAGTGGAGGTCCTAAATGCATCTAGGCCTCTCTAAAAAGACAATTACCAGCTGTCTGACTCTATTGCTATGCCCCTTTCACACTAACTTGGCCAAAAAGTTGCCATCTCTCCATCTTGAATGCTGCGTTGTTAGGCCTCTCTAAAAATCAATTGTCTGACATTATATCTACACCCCCTTTGCTCTAATTTAGCCTAATAATTGCCATTTCTCCATCTTGAATGCTTCGTTGCAAGAGTAATCCTAGATTATGATGTTAGTCACGAAGTGCTGTGGTTAGGTTATAGAGCCGTAGCATTATCTTTGCCACTGAGGTTAAAGAAGATGCAAAAAGGAAGAATATCTGGGCCAAGTTAAAGTGAAAAGAGCATAGTAAGAGAATAATATACATTTTCTACATATCAAAACAGTTATGGCTTACATAATGAAAAAAATAAAAAATAAAAAAAACTTTCATGAAGGATGCAGAAGGGATGCGAAATTTTGTCTGAGGCGGATCTAAATGCATTCAAATTCTCTAAGGCCATATATGAATAGGATCAGATTATCAGTGCACGGATTAAGTAAGTTATTTCATATAACTTTTCGACACGAGAAATAGAGGGGAAACGATGGACAAACGTTCTGAATGCATCCAGTCCCAGTAATGCTATTTACT
This sequence comes from Coenobita brevimanus, assembly GCF_032717465.1. Classification (NCBI taxonomy): domain Eukaryota; kingdom Metazoa; phylum Arthropoda; class Malacostraca; order Decapoda; family Coenobitidae; genus Coenobita; species Coenobita brevimanus. The sequence goes on from NC_137057.1 coordinate 38,765,213, forward strand.
ATATCCTTTTTACCCCACCTTGACCCAAATTGTCGTCCTTTTCCAGCCTATTTCGCGTACCTGAATGACAGAAAAAGATGATGCTAGAGTTCAACATCCTTAGTGGTAGTAGTAGTAGTAGTTGTTCCCTAGGCAGTCTGGCCGAACAGCCCCGAGTCCCTTAGGAAGGCCATGGCCGAGACCGGGCTTTTCCACAGAGCTCTCAAAGAGTGCATGTTGTGTGTTGGCGTAGGTGATTGTGTGCAATGCAGTCTTCCATAATGTGCTTAATAGTATGGGGTGCTGTGTTGCATCCTGGACAGGCATCAGCAGCGGAGTCATCCAGCCTCTTCTGGTAGCTTAGAGGGCTGGATAGTGCCCACATCTCAGCCTGACCAGGTGGACCCTGTCCTCACGAGGGAGATAGGATTCGGAAGGGTGGATGTCAGGAGGTCGTGCATGCAACTGTGTGTTGTCTTTAAGTGACTGAATGGAGCGGTGAGTGATATGAGTGTGGATATGCTTCTGGAAGCTGGTCTGAAGTGGGCGAGGGGGGAGAGATGACAGTGTTTGTGTTTGGTATCGTGTGCTGGGTGTTGATTTGATGTTCCTTGGTGTGGGTGGATGTGCTGCCATGTAATATAGCGGATGTTGTGGGTTTGTGGAGGCTGCAGCAAGAAACTGGGTGCCTCTCATGTCTAGGTGATCCTTGACTTTGAGGACTTTGGTTTCTTGATGTAGGTGGTCTGTGGGTGTAGTAGCTGTACAGCCTGTGATTATTTTTAGGGCCTTGTTCTGTATGGTCTGTAGAGTGTTGTAGTGTGTTTTGGTGAGGTTAGAAGCCCAGGCAGGGCTTGCATAATTCATCATTGAACGTATGTATTGTTTGTATACTGTGGTAGTGGTTTCTTTGTTGTGTCCGAATGTTGTATGGGCAAGTGACCTCAAGGCATTGAGTCTTGGTGTTATTTTATTTTTAATGTTTGTGATGTGTTGTTTAAATGACATTGATATATTGTATATTACACCAAGGATTTTGTGTGTGTGTGTGTGTGTGTGTGTGTGTGTGTGTGTGTGTGTGTGTGTGTGTGTGTGTGTGGTAGGGGAGTGTTGTTTATGGTGAGGTGTGGGATGTGACTGTGTTCTGCTGTCCAGTTTGTAAGAAGGGTCACTGTAGATTTGGCTGGGGCTATTTTGAGCCTGTTTGTGGTGAACCATTCGTGTAGTGTGTTGAGGTAAGGTTGGATGATGTGTGCAGCTGTGTTTGCGTTTTGGTGCGTACATGTAAGTGTTATATCATCAGCATAGGAAGCTATGTGTATCTGTGGTGTGTGGGGTGTGGGTATGTTGTGTATGTATAGATTAAAGAGTGTTGGGGACAAAACAGATCCTTGGGGGACGCCGTTTGTAAAGTTTCTGATGTTAGAAGACTGACTGGCAAATGTTAAGTGTGCACATCTGCCTGCTAAGCAGTTTGCCAGCCATCGTTTTGTGTTATTGTGCATGTTTTTGTTGAGTATTTTATTTGTGAGGTTGTGGCAGGGGATGGCATAAAAAGCTTTGCTGATGTCTAGTGTGATTAGGAGTGTTCTGTGTGGTGGCCTAGCTCTCTGTAAGGTCTGTAAGAAGGGTGTTTGTGGAGTGTAGTGGCCTAAAACCATGTTGTGACTGGGCTAGGGGAATGTGAGATGTGACTAGTTGAGGTACCAGTCGTTCAGTGACTTTAGAGGGGGTGCAGAGGAGTGTGATGGGGCGGTGTGAGGAGGGTAACGTGGGGTCTTTGTTGGGTTTAGGGATAGTGATGATAATGCCATGCTTCCAGATGTTGGGTATTATGTTGTGTGAGTAGCTGTAGTTTGATATGTTGGTGAGTGCTTGTATGCCTTGTGGTCCAAGGTGTTTAAAGTGAATGTTGCTTATGTTGTCTGGTCCACAGGCAGATGAGTGCTTGAGGTTGTTAATGATGTGCTTCGTCTGGTTGTAAGTGAAAGGTGCGTAGTCTGGGTCTGTGAGGAACTGTCTCTTACGTCGGATGATACATCGGTCTTCGGGATGGGGGTTTAGATGGCTGACTTTTGAAAAGTGATTGATGAGAGTGTTTGCTTGTCGTTTGTTTGAGGGAATGGTGTCTGTTGTGATGGCAGCGTGTGATTGTGTGGTGTTGCTGTTGGAAAGTGTGATGCTGTTTAGTGTTTTGTAGAGTTTGCTGATGTTTGTTTTGTGGTCAAGTGTTTGGAGGTAATTTTTCCGCTTTAGTAGTAGTAGTAGTTGTTGTTGTTTTTGTTGTTGTTGTTGTTGTCAATCAATCAATAATATTAATTATACAGTATTGTTGAGTGAAGATGAATGGGAGTTGCAAGGTTTGGTGAATGAATTTGGGACAGTGTGTAGGAGGAGGAAGCTGAAAGTTAATGTAAACAAAAGTAAAGTTACGGTGTTTGAGAGGAATGAAGTCACAGAATGTGCAGTGAGGTTGGATGGTGAGGATATGGAGAATGTGAGTGCATTCAAGTACTTGGGTAGTGTGATGAGTAAGGATGGAACTTTGGGGGATGAAGTACGTGAGAGGGTACAGCATGGAAGGAAGGTTGTTGGTACACTGAAAGCAGTGATGAGAAATAGGGAGGTGAGTATGGAAGTTAAGAAGTCACTGCATGATGGTATTGTGATCCCTACCCTGACGTATGGAATCGAGGCGTGGACCTTGCAAGAGGGGAACAAGTCAAGAGTGAGAGCAGTGGAAATGAGTTACTTGAGAGGAGCATATGGAGTGACGTGGAGGGACAGGTTGACGAATGAAGAAGTGAAGGAACGTTGTGGTGTAGATGTGGATGTGGTTGAGAAGATTAGGAGAAATACACTGAGGTGGTTTGGACATGTGGAGAGAATGGAGAATGAAAGACTGACTAAGAGGGTGTATGTAGGTGAGATGGAGGGAGGGAGAGGGAGAGGTAGACCGAGGATGAGGTGGAGGGATGGAGTTGAGAGGTAGAATCCCGGCTGGGGCAGGGAACAGTTTAAGGATTTGAATTTCATTAAATCAGGCTTTACTGATCTACCAGAAGACCCGCCGACATGTCGTAAAAATATCCCCGCTAATACCAATACACCAGTCCTGTACGAAACAGCCCTAGCATGTATTCAATATGGACGGTGGGTGTTAGCGCCGAAGTGGTGACATGTAGAGGTGTATGGTATGTAGGAGGACTGCTGGGCCTTGATAGCAGGCTGTGAAGCCTATGCCCAGAGTCGAACACATAAAAAAAAAAAGAAAATATATATATATGAGGGAGGGGGGGTGAGTTGGGGGGAGGGTAGTCAAATGGTGGGTGACAGAGTGACTTGGAGGCGTTTTGTCTGCGGCCACCCTTTGCGGGATTAGGGCGTCGGGCTATAGATAGATAGATAGGTAGATCATCATCATCATCATCATCATCATCATTATCATCATCATCATCATCGTCATAATAATAATAATAATCATAACAATAATAATAATAATAATAATGATAATAATAATAATAATGATAATACATTTACATAATAATATTAATAACAATAATGATAACAACAATATTTAAATAAAATAATATAACAATAATAGATAAATAAATAAGAAAAATAATAATAAACTGATTCATACTGCAAAATCAGAAACATTAATCAAATATCCCTGGATTCTACTCCACGAATGCAGACAAAATGTGAACAAGATAATGCCTGACCTACTTGGCAAACTCAAACTGGTTCATCAGTTGTGAAAATGCTTCACGTATACATTAATAAAGTATACACCATCAAAAGGCAAATATAGCGTAGAATCAAAAATACAATATACTGTATCTATTTACTCCACCCTGGGAACCAACACAAATTAACAGTATCAAAAATTAATGTATACGGTACAACCCAGACTAAGATGATTTATGAGACAAAATGTTAAAGCAGGTTGAACTGAGTGCTAAATATAATGGCAAAGTAAAAAGATAATAATAATATTCTAATAACCCCACACAGAGAACAAAAACAAAGTTGAAAGTTTCTAAACTGCAGACTAAGAAAACAAAAAGTGAATATTTCATCAATGCAACACCAAAATGAACAGAATGAAATGTTATAATGAACGGTAATGTCAAAAATACTAACAAAATGTATATCGACTTTGCTCTGCCAACAAGCACACAAAAGAAATGTGGAAAAAGATTGATGCTTACCTGAAAACGAAAAAAAAAAGTTTCATTAGATATCATAAATGCTGATGATTGGGATAAATAAATAGCCAAAATATATTGCCAACAAAAATCAATGATATAAAATATTTACTACAGACCATGAAACGGTTAGAAAATCAACAAGGAACAGGGTGACACATTAGTTAACTCAATCAGGATTAGACTTTATATTACCTCAAGGATATAATAACAACAAAGGCAAAGGCGAGGATTCTATAATACTGCAAAGTTAAAAATACTCTTAAATGTTTCTCTCTCTCCCCTCAGTGAAAGAGCACATGAAATCAAGAGGATAAGAAGGTAACAAATGGTTGATGTATAAGAAAAACACTAAAAAAATAATTAAAAGCATCGTAAATACAATAAAGTAATATAATGAAACGTTAATTCATACAGCAAAGCTAGAAATATTGACAAACATTCCCCAGATAACAGCCCGAGAACAAGCACACAAAATCAACAGGGGAAAAGGTTGATTTTTACCGCAAACTTGAATTAGGTTTAACAAAGGCTTTATGAACAATGTAGCAAAACAGGCAGAATCAAACTCCAAAATATATCACGAAGTTAGAAATACTCCCAAAATTTAATATAACCCAGTCAGTGAACAAGCACACAAAACTAATGGAGGATAATGCTAATCTCTACCGCAAACTAAAAAAAAAAAAAAATATCAAAAGCTCCCCTAATTATCTGCAGAACTAAAGTGGAATGAAACGATAATCACAATGCAAAGTCGGGAAAAATTACAAATCATATATGGACTCTGCCAGTGAACAAGCAAACAAAATCAAAAAGGAAAAGGCTGATCCATATCACAGACACAAAGAAATTCATCAAAAGCTTCACGAATCATTTAATAAAATAATCAGAATTAAACCTAAAACAATTTCACCAAGTCTGAAATACTCAAAATCCTTTTAATGACTCATGGACAAGCATACAAAGACAACGCGGTAAAAGGTTGATTTATGTCGCAAACCCAAGAAAGATTGATCAAAAGCCTCACAAACCCGAGCGAAGCAATTACTGTTCATCACATGGTGGCGAGGTAAGAGATGCATGGGAAAGACATTGAGCCGAAACAGGTAATTCTCATTTTTTACAACCTGACGTGATTGAGGAATGGGCTGATGAGAGCAAGGAATGAAAAATGAACTCAGACTGAGAGCGCGAGGGAGAGGGGGACAGGAAAGGAACACAGGGGAATAACAAAAAAATGAGATGATGGATGGGGAAAAAGAGTGAACGATAAGAGCACGAGAATGTGGAATGCTTACTTTGGTCGACTGCGCTTGATTAGACAAGGACGAAACTGACAATTTATGCTAATTTTGTGTTCAGACCTCCTTTTTTAAATACGATGTTTCCTAACTCAATAGAATAAAAATAAGTAGTTTAACATCCAATTGCCTCTTTTATCCTTGTAAGGTGTATGGGTCTGGAGAAGTGGATTTATTGTAGAGGGGATGAGATTATTTTTCATAGGACGGAGGGTCAGAAGTAGAACAGGTAGATGGATACATTGGCAGAGGAGTTATTATTTAACAGGGAGGATAATAACTGGATTAATTGTAGTTGGGAATATTTTTCATAGTGAGGAAGGTTGTGTAGTAAGGAAGAGGTTGTGTAGATCAGATATTCATTCTTAGATCTTCAATTGAAAAGTTTCTAGAGTAGGGAAAGAAGTCGTATGTGGCCTTCATGGATTTGGAGAAAGCATATGACAGGACGGATAGACAAGGATTGTGGAAAGTATTAAGAATATATGGAATAGATGGGAAGTTGCTGAATGCTGTGAGGAGTATGTATGAGGGTGCTAAGGCTGGAGTGCGTGTGGATAGTGAACTTAGTGAAGTTTTCTATTTGAAGGTTGGGTTGAAACAGAGATTTGTCATGTCTCCATGGGTGTTCAGTCTATATATGGATGGGGTTATAAAAGAGATATAAGGTAGGGCACTGGGTGTTGGAGTGGCCCTAATGAGAGAGAGAGCAGTGTTTGGAATCTCCCTGTACTGTTGTTTGCAGATGATACTGTGTTGTTAAGTGCAGACGAAGGGGAGCTGCAAGGCTTGGTGGATGAGTTTGGGAGAGTGTGTAAGAAACGGAATCTAAAGGTGAATGTAGGGAAGAGTAAAATTATGGTCTTCGAGAGAGGTGAAGTCAGTGAGTGTACAGTGAGGTTGGATGATGAGGAAATGGAAAATGTGAGTACGTTTAAGAACTTGGGTAGTGTGATGAGTAAGGATGGAAGTTTAGAGGGTGAAATGCTTGAAAGGGTACAACAAGGAAGAAAGGTTGCTGGCTCCTTGAGAGCAGTGATAAGAAACAGGAAAATGAGCATGGAATTGAGAAAATTATTACATGACGGTGTTGTGATACCAACTCTAACGTATGGAAGTGAAGCTTGGACGTTGTTGGAAGAGCACAAGTCAAGAGTGAGAGCAATGGAATTGAGTTATTTGAGAGGAGCCTGTGGAGTCACATGGAGAGACAGACTGACAAATGAGGATGTGAAGGAGCGTTGTGGTGTGGATGTGGATGTGATAGGAAGCGTTAGGAGGAACACACTGTGGTGGTTTAGCCATGTGGAGAGGATGGAGAGTGAGAGACTGACGAAGAGAATGTATGTGAGTGAGGTGGAAGGGGAGAGAGGGAGGGGAAGGCCAAGGATGAGATGGCGGGATGGAGTGGAAAGGTATATGAGAGAGGGGTGTGTGAATTGGGAGCAGGGCAGTGAAATGGCGAGAGACAGGGCGACGTTGAGGCGATTTGTTTGTACCACCTCGTATGGGATTAAGGCGTCTGGCAACAGATGGTTAGATAGATAGTAAGGATGGCCAGGGAAAAACAGGTAGATAGATACATGGGCAGATAAACAGAGAAGCTTATGGATAAAAGAAAAAAAATGGATAGACAAGCCGATATTTTTTTGGACAGATGGATAAGAGATAATGACAGAACTGCAGATAAAAGCTGCATGTCGAAGGAAAGCTATAGATAGATAAAAGATGGATATATAGTTAGACACAGATGCACGGATAGATAGACAGACATACAAGTAGATAGATAGACAAAGCCAGACAGACAGAGATGGATGGATAGATAGACAGAAACCCCAGTCCTAGTTATTAGCATTTAGTACCTACCGTATTTTTGCATATGAATATTGAAACATTAAGTTCTGCGTAATAAGAAGGATTTGTATGAAAACAGAAGTGTTCAGCTGTATCAGAAGGATTTAGCAGTATTCCAAACACACACACACACACACACACACACACACACACACACACACACACACACACACACACAGAACATATCAACAGAGACAGATAAAAGAAATGTAAAGAAAAAAGAGAGACGGAAATCTGTGAGGATAAGAGAGAAGAGGGGAAGAGAGAGGCTGACTGAGAAAGACAAAGCAGATAGAAAGACTTACTGAGAAGTTGATCCACACACACACACACACACACACACACACACACACACACACACACACACACATCTAATCAGAAAAAACTCCCAAGCATCCCACAATCATACACACCAATCAGTCTAACATTCGAGCACTGATTTATCTTAGTGATATTTACGTGGAAAAAACACACACAAAATATATCTGAAATAAACTGGGTAGTCGTGAAGCTGCGGTGTTTTTATGAGAGAGAGAGAGAGAGAGAGAGAGAGAGAGAGAGAGAGAGTCACATAAACACACGCCACTCAGATTTAGTCTCCACGGGGCCCACCGATTTTAATGTTAATAGAAAGACTTACTCTATACATTAGAGAGAGGGGGAGAGAGAGAGAGAGAGAGAGAGAGAGAGAGAGAGAGAGAGAGACAGACAGACAGACAGACAGACAGACAGAGAGTGGGAGGGAGGGAGGGAAGCGCTAGGTTGATTTGTGAGGATTGAGAGGGGAAGTTTGGGGCTGAATTAAAAAAAAAAAAAAAAACTTTATCCCACTTCTCTCTCTCCCTGTCTGTCTGTCTCTCTCTCTCTTTACATCGGGCTACGTATCTCTTTTTTCTTGCCTTTGTTTTCACTGTGTCTGTTATTGGCAACATGTCTTCACTTGTTTTTCTTGTTTGTTCTATCTTTCACCCCTCTCTCTCTGCCCCTGTTTCTATCTATCTATCTGTCTATCTACCCACCTATATGTCTATCTATCTATCTATCCATCTATTCCCAAATCTATATATCTATCTCTCACTTTCTGTGTCACTTTTCTTCCATACTTCCATCTGTTGATTTAACCATCCATCCATCCATACTACCATTCATTCATACACTCATCCACCCATCCATCCACCTACCCCTCCATCCATCTATCTGTCTATCTATCTGTCTATCTATTTATCTGTCTATCTATCTATCTTCCAGTTTTCACGTACAGGGGTTAAGTCAGCTTTGAGTATTTTGTTACCAAATTCCTTACTCCCCTCGCCCTACCTTTCTATTCTTTCCCGCCTGCCC
>NC_137057.1:38778901-38808901 GCF_032717465.1 Coenobita brevimanus
AAGAGAGAGTCGAGTTACTTTACTTGGCTTTAGCTTTGTCCTTTAATATATTAGATTTAAAGTTCCGCCATGCATTAAAAACTTGTGGCTGGCTGCTTTTCTGGGTTACTGCATGACTCGCTCTGCCCGGCTTTGCGAAATTTGTCTCTAAACTTCGGGTGACGTACAGTTGTTTTTTTCTGCGTTATTTTGGCTAGATTTTATTATTCATTTGATTTTTATTTGTTAACTTGGCAAGGGAGTGTAATGTCACCATGGCTGATCAGTGTAAAAGATCTACTATCCATCTGGCTATGTATGCATCTGTCAATCAATCTGTCAATCGCCTTAACCCCTACACCGCGGGCACGTTTACCAATGTTTTGCGTGTCCCGCAGGGTTATTCGGGCTCCGACAGACTCTCAAAAAATATTTGCCAAAAATCAGTTATTAGTCCTAGAATATTAAAATTAAATATGCTTATGGCACATACCTTCAGCTTTCTCCTGGAATGTTTGTTGAGCCTTCGTCGGTTACCGTAGGACTTGTGGAGACCTCTGAAGTTGGGTAACGAAGTCTCCACTTTACAGTTCCCGACAACCCGTGATATGATTACCACAGCCAGATATTAACACTATAAACACTGCTCTATGATTTTCAAGTAGTTTGGGATCCATACTCCAAAAAAAACACTGTGAAAGCAATGGAAATTACGAGCGGGTCTGACCGTCGCACTTGCGCTAATTCGCTCTTGGTACTCTGTCATTTATTATTCATAAAACCCCTCACACTTTATATTTCTATTACTATATCACACTTATATATATCTGGAGTCTTTCTCCATAAGTTTCATTCAGTCGTATTATTTTATTGTCACTGAAGTCATTCTATTTTTCAGTCAGTAAAATACGTAGAGAGCCACGGATTCACTTTCACTGTTATAACATAAATTATTTGTACTCATATTCTTATATTACTAATTACTTACATTACTATTTACATTTTCTATTCTATTTTGAATATTTACCCTTCTATTTTATTTACACTATGTTAGTCACCGTCACTTTCAGTAAGATAAAACTATAATACACTGTTCAATCATATGTACTGAACATCCATTGCTTTCACTTGCTATTTACACATTATTTACACATTATTTACACTTTATTTCCACATTATTCTCCTTTCCCACTTGTACTTTTAGAACTGCTTCTGGGCTGTGGTAATCAAAGAAGTAGGTAACACAGAGGGAAACCTGGCACTCAGCGCACTGCCAAGAGGTGCGTTTGTGCTCAGGTGTGCGGCGGGTGGCATGTGCACACACCTGACACTTGCGGATCGCAGCCTTCCTTTTCCCTGTGGCAGGCATTAGCTCCAGTCTGTGCTGATCCATATACGCCCTCTGCTCAAGTCGGTCGGGAAGTGTTACTGGATGGCGCCTTGGAGTTGCTGCTGTCACTCTACCATATCTTTCCAGCAGCTGCTGGACACAAGTCCTGGCGAACAACCTCAGGGAGAAGGACTTGGGTGGCTTGACCTTCATCTTGTACAGGATGAAGGCGTTCAGCATCGTCATATCTATGAGATGCAGAAAAACTTTCCTGTACCACCTAGTATTCTTCCTGAGGCAGTCGATCTCACCAATCATCATGTCGGACTTGTCCACCAGCCGCATGTTTATATTATAGTCCAACACAGCATCAGGTTTCATCACAGGTTCGCCTGTCCTACGGTCGACCTTCCCACTGTCTGTCATCTCCCCCTTATGTACGGTGGTGAGCATGTGCACGACCCTCTTGTCATGCCACCGTATTGCCAGCATCTTCTCAGACTTGTGTAGGTGCACATCTCCTTGCTGCGAGGTTCCTGCCTCTGTGAATTTAGGTAAGTGGGCACGATTACTTTTGACAGTGCCGCAGGAGCCAATGCCGTGCTCAGAAAGGTATTTGGCAAGTTTCGGTGCTGTATAGTAGTTGTCTGTATACAGCACATGATTCCCACCAAAATACTTTTCAAGGAGCACTTTCACTACACAGCCTGAGAAGCCAAGGGGGTGTATTTTATTCAGATCGACAGTGCTGGCTGAATAAATGACGAAGTCAAGGATGTACCCCGTCTTACAGTCGCACAGTACAAAGAACTTAATTCCAAAGCGATGGCGTTTGCTTGGAATGTACTGAACAAACCTAAGACGTCCTCTGAACAAAACCAAGGATTCGTCAATGACAACCTTCTGAAAGAGGTGGAAGAATGACATAAACTTATTTTTCATTCTGCTCAGAATCTCCCGGATCTTCCAGAGTGGGTCGGTTTGGGAAGGTACATCGTTGTCGGCAAAGTGCAGGTTTCCCATGATGTTCCGGAAGCGATCTCTGGCCATGTACTTACTGAAGGTGGGTGAGGGTAGTAAAGAGTCCAAGGACCAGTATTCTTCCAACTCATGCTTCTTGGAGTGTGGCATGAGAAGCATGAGGGCAAAGAACATATACAGCTCCTGCACTCCCAGCATGGACCACTGTTGCATCTTGGCTGCACCTGTACCACTTGCAGCACATTGTGATTCATACCTGTTGGTCTCATCACATATGTGCTGCATGACTTCGTCATCTAGGAAGGACAAAAGGTAGTCCACACACTCAGCATTATCGTCAGTAGTGAAGGCAGGCTGAACTCCTGAGGAGCTCTCATCAAACACTAAATGTTCAGGCACAAAATCGGACCCTTCCGTCCACGCGAAGGCGTCCAGGATTCCCTGTCGTGGCGGTGTAGGGTGGGTGGTGATGGTGGGTGGCTGTGAGGATGATTTACCCCGTTCAAGGTCACTCGCACTGACCCTGGGTTGCCGTACAGCACTAGCAGCCCTTACCCTACTACCAACTCTACCTTTACAAGTCCGGGATTTACCTCTTCCTCTACGGCCTGCCATCACTGATGATGCTGGTGGTGACTCCGACGACGAAGACTCCGGAGATAACTCAGCAGACGATGAGGAAGAAATGAGTGAAGTGGGGCTTGGGGAACGGGGAGGTGAATCAACTCCGGACTCATGGCGGGCTGGGTCACGCAGGGACATTGTTCTGGGGCTAACACGCTGCCTTTTCACTCCCTTCCCAAATTCCTTGCCTTGCTGCACTAAGGGCTCCTGTCCCTTGGAGCTAGGGATAACTTCCGACACTGAAACACTCGTACTAGCAATTTCTGGCACGATTACCTCACCCGGCTCATCACACGATTCACCCGAATCGTCAAAATCACTATCCATCATCACCATGGACATTTCTGCTAATTCACGTGCCACTGCAGAGTCACTAAGTCCTTTCCTGCTTCCCTCACGACTTTTTTGGGGGTAGAGATCACGGGGCCCTTTGCAATGGACACAGAAGCGGCAGAAATGGCGGGGCGCGAGTGCGACATGGTTTGACCACAGCGGAGGACAAGGAACTAAATACCGCGGCTTATCTGAGAAGGCAAGGGTTGACAATGACACTGAGGCTGACTGCTGCTAACTTACATGCTAATTTTTTATTGGTAGAAAATCTCGGCAATACATAAAGAAATAGGTAGCTCCAGGTGAATGTAAATGTCACTTAGGCTTCTCCCTTCCTTTCTGATATATATTTTTATTACAGACATCGATTACAAGGCATAATTCAAAGGGGAAATTACCGTGGTAATGTAGCTAATGAATGCACGTGAGGTGTTGTCAGGTGATAATTTGCCAATTCCTGGTGTATAACACTATCACTTACCTTATTTTTTTTTGGTATATATTATTTTGTATAAGTATAGGGCATAGGGCTTATTTCAATGGATGAAATCTGTGGAGAAATCCAGGGGAAATTTGCTTAGCGCAGCACGGCGTGGGAGGTGAGAGGACAGGGTAATGGAGGGCAGGTAGGGAGGGGAGTCAGGAAGGGGGTAAAATCGCTAAAATGTCAACAATGGATGGGAGTACAGATGAGATTTGGAGTGCTGACTAGTGTTGGACATTGGCAGTACTGATAGATGATACAAACCACCACTTGAGAGCCCGGGGTAATTCAAAATAACACAGAATCACAAAAGTGATTCCCCGCGGTATGATCCATTGTGGCCGAGCGTCACAAAAGTGACGCCCCGCGGTTAAGGGGTTAATCACATAATGAGTTGCCACAAACCAATCACTTCCATATCACCATGTCCTATGCCAGTTGGTTGCCTTTTCTCCAACTCACCCCAGTCTCTCCTGCATTTCATCCTATCTGTCCTCATCCTCGGTCTTCCCCTCCTCACCCATTTATACCCTCCTAGTCAGTCTCTCATTCTCCACTCTCCCTAATAGTACCAGAAACAAATTAAAGGCACATATTATCACACAGAAAGGGTTATCAGATGATCATAGCACTTCCAATTTACTTTTTGGAATTAATGAAGGTCCACCCTCGCTCCAGATGAAGTCAATTACCAGGCCAGTGGAGGAGTTACTAAAGACTTACTGGTGTTAATTACTGAGGGGCCAGTGAGGTGCATTGGGTGGGATTAGTAACATGTTTCCTACTTAGTTCTTTCTACTACCAAACAGTTTAATCAGCTTGAAGGAAACCTGATGGTAAGGGATTGGTAATAAGCCTTTTATTTCATGTTTTCCACCACCAGACCATTTTATTCAGATTAAGAGAGGATTAGAAGGAAAATAGGTATTATCCTTTTTCATTACCGGCGCCAACGAGGATGTACGGAGGTTATATATTCACCTGTGTCTGATTGTCTGTTTGTCTGTAAAATCTAACAAAGTTCTTATCAGATTTAGATGAAATGTGGTAGATATGGGCAGTGGGTTAAGGAAGATTTGCACTCTGAGTTTGAACTGGATCCTTAAACTGTCGCAGGAATAAATCGTAAATATTATTTGCGATGGAGGTGTGCGTTCTCTGGGACTTTTAAAAAGGTCAAATTGAGACCGTAGAATTAAATGACTATGTGAGATCGTAAAAGTTTGTCTGGTAGGAAAGATCAATTGTTGCAACAAATCATTAAGTTCGTTGGCTATGGCGGAAGTATGGGCGTTCTGAGTGCTTTCTAATCCATTTATATTATGTTTTTGTAACTACCGTATGATTTCATTCAGTCTTTATTGTTCCAAAAATCTCTAGATGAGTAAAATTCGCAGTCCACCATCTTCATGTCGTTTCTATCCATCCATCCATCCATCTATCCATCTATCTATCTATCTAACTATTTATCTATCTGCCCATGAATCAGTCTATCTATCTACCTACCCGTCTATCTACCTATTTATTTATCTATCTATCCATCTGTCTATCTATCTACCTGCCTATCTATTCCAAAGGCAAATTGATATGGATTACTAACAAGTCATCTGTTTATTGGGAGTTCAATGCCCTGTTAGATCCATGTGCAATTTCCGCTTTAGTACATACAATATTTTTTTCTAATGAGAGGATTGTGATTATTCTTTATCATTTTAATTACCTGGCTCCTAATCCTTAAGAATATCCCAAGTGTAATGAGCTCTTGATTACCTGAAATTTGTCTATCATTCTGTCTATCTGTCTGTCTATCTATCTATCTATTTATCTATCTGTCTGTCTTTCTATATGTCTGTCTGTCTACTTATCCGTCTGTTTATCTCTGACTATCTGTGCCTGTCTGTCAGTCGATCTATTTATCTGTCAGTCTGTCCGTGTGTCTGTCTGTCAATCTGTCTTTTCATCTGCATTTCTGTCTGCCTTCCTATCTACCTATCTATTTATCTGTCTATCTATCGATTAATCTGTCAATGAAACATGACCTCTCTCTCTCTCTCTCTCTCTCTCTCTCTCTCTCTCTCTCTTTTCCTTTCTTGGTCCTCCAAAAGTTTTTTTTTTTCCACTCGACCCAACGTTTCAGGTGGGTTAATTTTGCTTTTTACTTGGTTTGTGTGTGTGTGTGTGTGTGTGTGTGTGTGTGTGTGTGTGTGTCCTTTTTCCATGGCCGTTTCCTCTACTATACACCGTCGGCTTTTGCTGTTTTACTGCTTCCATTTTTTCTCTCTTTTTTTTTTCCCTTGTGGTTAATTTCCGCTTTCCCGAAGTTTGTATGGCCCGCTGAGCAGTTCCAGTCGGTTCGCCTTTCTCTCTCTCTCTCTCTCTCTCTCTCAGCATTTTTTTTTTCTATACATTGATGATTACAACAAAGAATTACTTTTTTTTTTTAGTTCAATATTCAAAACACTAAAATCTAGGTTTAATATTATACCACAGTCCCTTTCCTAGTATAATATTCTAGGCATGATATTTCAAGGATAATATTACTTTCTTGATCTAATATTCTCTTTACTTTCTGGATGTAATATTCCTCTTGTCCTCCTCTGCTATTTTCCAAGAGAGAAGATGAGGGAAGATTTGGTGCACAATACTGAATATTTCTTGGCATTATTTAGGAGAGAGAGAGAGAGAGAGAGAGAGAGAGAGAGAGAGAGAGAGAGAGAGAGAGAGAGTCAGGATGACGTTGGGTAAGGTTGACTTTGAGAGCGATAGGAAGAGCAAGGTAGATAAATTAAAAGATACACACACACACACACACACACACACACACACACACACACACACACATACAAAGAAACGATCCCTCCTCCATAATGATATACGTAATGGGAAAGTGTGAATCAATTGACGAGATAATGAAGCTTCGACACAAAGTTTCGAAGCAGCCAAAGTTCGCCTCCCCCCATTCACGAAAAGTTGCATATGAGAGCAATATTGAAGCCTGGGTGAGGAGAGGAGGGGTACTAGGAGAAACAAGAGTGAGAGAGAGAAGCAATTATCGTCATCATAATCACCATCATTTACATTCTTAATATTTTGACATAATTAACATCAACACTGACATCAAGCTGCCCCTCCTAGTGACGATTTTCATCTTTTAAGAAATGAAATGGAAGAGAAACCATGAGGAGGAGGAGAAGGAGGAGGAGAATGAGGAGATGGTTTATGTGTATGGGAGGAGGAAAGGAAAAAACAGGAGGGGAAAAGGAAAAACGAAAAACAGGAGGACTGTCTTTAGAGGTAGAGGTGAAAGCAGAAAGGGAAAGAGGGGAACAGAGAAAGGGTAATTGAAAGAAGCGTGGAAAAAAGCAGATTAAACAGCGGAAGAGAGGAAGAGGAATAGAGGGAGAGAAAAGAAGGAGAGGAGAGAGGAAGAAGGGGAGGAGAGAGGCAGAAAGGAATAAGGAAAGAAGAGAGGAAGAGAGAAAGAGGAGCCTCATCAATTAGGGGAGAGGGGAGAGAGAGGAAAAAGTGAAGAGAGAGGAAAGAAGCGAGAGAGAAGAGGGGATAGAGAAAAGAGGAGAGGGTAGAGTGGGGGAGGGAGGAGGGAAAGAGCTGAGGTGAGGGGAGAAGACATCTCTGGGTGAGGAGAAAGATCAAGCCAGCCAGCTAAGCGACACTGGATCCCGCAGTGTGTTTCAATTCCCCGTTCAGAGTCCATGAAGGGAGAGAGAGAGAGAGAGAGAGAGAGAGAGAGAGAGAGAATGCAACGCTGTGCGAGAGCGAGGCCTAGAAGAATATGTGCCTAAAAAAAAAAGAATAATATATTGATGGGAAGCTTGGGGTAGGAATATATAGGCGAGAGAGAGAGAGAGAGAGAGAGAGTGAGTCAGACAGACAGAGAGACAGACAGATTGAAAGGTAGATAGACATAGACAGACAGATAGATAAATAGAAAGATAGAAAGGCTGATACATCGACAGGCAGACAGATAGGCAGACAGACTGACAGACAGGTAGACAGGTAGACAGAGAGACAGAAGGATAGGCTGCTTGGACAGACAGCCAGGCAGACAGATACACAGACATGTAGACAGACTGAACTGCTTGGCACGGGCGTGGGGTGTGAAGGGCAAATATTATTCCATTAGTGAGGTGGTGGGAAGTGAAGCTGCAGAGATGGACAGTATGTTCCGCTCGTGACGGCGATAGATAGATGTAGAGAAGGATAGATATATGGGTAGAGACGCATGGCTGGATGAATATTAGATAGACAGATAGACTGAGACAGAGAGACAGGAAGGCAAGGAGATAGATATGTAGGTAGATACACAGGCTAGGAGGGGTGGAGGGAGAGAAGGAGGGAGGGGGTGAGAGAGAGAGGCAAAAATGACAGGAAGGGAGAGGGACAATTTGACAGGAAGATCCTAGAAGAGTCAGGCAGGGTGAGAGGCAGGTAGGCAGACTCACAGATGGAGAAAAGATGGTGAATTAAGAGGCAGAGACAGCCAGACATTAAAGGAGGCAGACAGGTGGGAAGGCGAGCAGAGAGGCAGACAGGTGTGCCGGCAGGAAGGCAGGCAGGTGGAAAGGCAGGTAGGTATGGAGCAAGGTAAGAGTTAGGCAGAAGGAGAGGAAGATAGAAAGACATGCACATAGGGAGTCAGAAAGGCAAGCAGAGAGGTAGGCAGAGAGGGAGACAAGCAGGTAGGTAGGTAGGTAGACAGGTGTGCAGGAAGGAAGAAAAGAGGAGACAGGTACGGTGAGAGGCATCAAGGATTTAGTAACAAAAAAGTTCATCCTGATTTCATCCTGACACAGCAACCATAGATAGACAGATGGATAGATAGATAGATAGATAGATAGACAGATAGATAGATGGACTGATAGGTGATATACTAATCTTAAGAACTGCTGGATGAATAGATAGATAAAATTAAATATGTCACGAGATCGCTATATAAACAAAGGTAAAGTTTTAGTTCAGATATACATACTCGAGAACACACACACACACACACACACACACACACACACACACACACACACACACACACACACACACACACACACACACACACACACACACACACACACACATACGGCAAAGCTCATTTCTTTTCAACTCCCATGTGACACAGTACTCTTTGTTGTGTGTGTGTGTGTGTGTGTGTGGGTGGGTGGGTGGGTGGGTGTTTACCATGCTTGATTTTGTGCATATTTGTTGTTATAAGAGAGAGAGAGAGAGAGAGAGAGAGAGAGAGATTCTTAATATCTTGCTACCCTAATCATTCTCGTCATTCTCCATACACATCACTCAAGACCTTCCCAAGCTTCCACATCAAATACTCTTCCTCTTATCTGTTATCTCTCCCTATCTACTCTCTGGCTAATACTTATCACTCTGTCTCTGTTTCTACTGATGTTCACGCTTATGCTCACTCCCACACTCTCACACACTCCTACCCTCTCACACTGATTCCCACATAGATGTATACACACTTTATCGCACATGCATATCTCTTTATTCTCTCTCTCTCTCTCTCTCTCTCTCTCTCTCTCTCTCTCACACACACACACACACACAAGCTCCCACTCATACACAGTCACTCATTCATTCGCACTTATAAATTCACATTCATATTGGCACTAATTCTCTCTCTCTCTCTCTCTCTCTCTCTCTCTCTCTCTCGTCCATCAATCCTTTCTCCACTTTAACGTCTTTCCCCCCTCCCCTCCCCTCCCTCCTCTCTCCTCCTTCCCCTCCTTTTCCCTCCTCTACCTCCCCTCTCCATTTTCCACTGTAAACTTCTCTTCCTTTTTCTCCCCTCGCCTAACAGCTCCCCTTAGATTGCCTTTCCTCGTTTCTCCCCCCCCCTCCTCTCTCTCTCTCTCTCTCTCTTCCTTTTTTAAGTTTATGCCTTGCCTCTTTCTTGCTGGAGAGAGAGAGAGAGAGAGAGAGAGAAATAAGATAAGAGACGTGGAGCCAGTGAGAAAGGTGAAGACGAGAACAGAACTGAGATACATTAAAGAGAGACTAGATAAGGGAGGAGGGAGGGAGCAGAGGGACAGAGAAAAGGACAGCGGCTGAGGGATAGAGAGAGCAACAGAAAGGACAGCGACAGAAAGCCATAAATAGAAAAAGACGTGGACTTTGAGAGAGAGAGAGAGAGAGAGAGAGAGAGAGAGAGAGAGAGAGAGAGAGAGAGAGACGGATATACAAAACAGGAAAGAGACAGCACCTGAGACACAAAATTAGAAAAGAGATAGAGACAGAGACCGAGACTGAAAAAGACTGACTGAAAGACAGAATAGAATAAAAAGACGACTGAGACAGAAAAATAGATAATGACAGCGACAAAGAGACAGAAACTGGGAAAGAGGCGAGTGAGAGACAGAAATATAATGTAAAGGAGATCTCAAAATACGAAAAATAGTGAATGAATGCGGCAAATAGAAAAGAATAAAATGAGAAAGACACAGAAAGAGAATAATAAGCTAGTGAAATACAGAAATAGAGGAAAAAAAACTATTGAGAGGCAGAAAAAGGACGAATATGGAGATAGTTAATAAAATTGAGACAATTAATATAGACAGATAGACAAAAATTTAGCAGACACATTGACAAACAAAAGAAATAGACATAGAGTTGATGAAACAGAAAAGGGGTATAAAAATGAACGATAAAATTACAAGACAAGAAAGAAATAAACAAAAAAGGAATTTGAAGGTAAGCAGTACAAGGAAGAGGGAGAAAGTAAATAAAATAGAGATATAGAAGGGAAAGTATTTTATTTGTTTTAAAACAACATAAAGAATATTTTATCTAAAGAAACAGGAAGAAGATATACATTTTAGATGAAAGTTAAGAAAGAGAAAGGCTTGGTTAGTACGGGAGGAGGAGGAAAAAAGAACTTGGAGTTAGTAAAGCAAAATTAAATGAGAGAGACAGACTGACAGACAAAAAGACAGAGACAGAGACAGAGGTGAAGTAGCTACAACTTATGACAGACACAACGAAGAAAACAAAAATAAAAGTTTACTGAACACTAAAACAGTAAATGAAAAGTAAACAAGAGAGAGAGAGAGAGAGAGAGAGAGAGAGAGAGACAGACAGACAGACAGACAGACAGACAGAGGCAGAGACACAGACGGAAAGAGAAAGAGGGAGGAACAAAGATAAGGAAATAATACAGATAAGAATCAAATCAAACGTTCTATATATTCCGAGGCTTTGAAGATAACATGAATACCCCACTGATAACACCGATAACTCTGCCCTGATTACACAGGAGCCAATGCTGACCAGGTATTGAACTGATGTGTATAAAGGTGAATTAGTCTGAATCCTACTTTTCATCCACTTTCGAAATGTTACGATACTTAAATAGACGCTTATACAATGCTTACGTACACACACACACACACACACACACACACACACACACACACACACACACACACACACACACACTATTGTTATAACTTTTTTTTTTTCAAATAAAAGGTAGCCTGTATCATAAATTGATGAACTTTTGTTTAAAAACAAAGGAAAACAAACTTACTCCTTTGTTAAAAAAAAAAAAAAAAGGTAACCCCCAAATAAAGAAAATGGATTAACATATTTAACGTTACCACACGCAATTTTTATCACATTCTTAATCTTTATATAGATTTCGAATAACTTTATAGACTTGCACAGAAGATTTTAAAATCGCATAGAACTTTCTAGAACAGTCTGTAACGTTCTAGTATGGTTTAACATTGTTTAGAACATTCTAGAATAATCTAAATATTATAAAACGGGACGCAGTTTTCAGCATCTAATATCTTCGCAGTTTGCAGGTGAACAGTCAGCAAAATAATTGCTTAGTGTGTTACTATTATATATTAAATATTTTTGTTTTTCAGATAAGCATGATGTCGCACAAAAGAAATGATACTATCGTACAGAAGAACAAGGATGTCTGGACCAATAAGTTGGTGTGGTTCCAGCAGTCACATAGAAGAGGAATTGTGCCTTTAGAAAAATCTTTATTAGAAGAAAAATGCAGAATGCCAAACCAAATGCAAGTTGTTGGACGTTACTTAATTGTTTCTTGGAGCAAAATTCAAATTTAGAAAAGAGCAAATAGTCGAAATTTCCAAAGAAGTTACAAAATTATGGGAGAAT
Source organism: Coenobita brevimanus (assembly GCF_032717465.1). Classification (NCBI taxonomy): domain Eukaryota; kingdom Metazoa; phylum Arthropoda; class Malacostraca; order Decapoda; family Coenobitidae; genus Coenobita; species Coenobita brevimanus. Next base: position 38,790,799 of record NC_137057.1, read on the forward strand.
AAATTGAACTTTCCATATGTGTCAGCTCAAGCAATACAGGCAAGGCTTGACAAGGTGCTAAAATCTTACGATGATGTAAATGGTCAATGGTTATCCACTGATGATAAACAACTCTACCACCTACAAGTGCAAAGCAAAGGAGAAGTACGGTACTCTACAGGTCAAGTTGCAAATAAGGAAACCATTCACCCTCAAAAAAAAAAAAAAAAAAAAAAAAAAAAAACCTGCCTAATGAACCTATATTACCGTCAACATCTTACGATCTTTCATCTAGTGGTAGTTGCACTGAATCTGATGACAGCGACTATAAGGATGATGAGGCTAATCATCCACCAACCACAAAACACAACAGAAGTAAAGTTGCAACTAACTTGGTGACATCTGCTGGAGTATCGACAAATAAAGCTGCTATTTTTGCAAACAATTGTCACATGATGGTACTGACATTCCAGCTCCAAGTCAAGCAGCAATTTACAAATCAATATACAAAGAGGCTGCTACACTCAAGGAGGAAATGATTGAAAAGTTACAGTTGGAAACATGGTCTTTACATTTCAATGGAAAGCGGATTGATGAAAATGAGTACCAGGTAGCACTGCTTAAAAATGAAAGAATCAAAATAAAATTGGATGCACTGCATTTGGAGAATGGCAAGGCTGAAACTATTGCTGAAGGAATTGAAAAGTTATTGTTGAATACAACTTAGGGTATACAATCAAAATGATAATTGTTGATACAACTAGAGTTAACACTGGGAAAAAGAGTGGAGTTGTTGTCAAATTACAACAAATGTTCTCGGATAAGAGTTTCAACAAGCCACAATTTATCGGTTGTCAGCATCACATTCTGGTGTGACACCACCAATTCTCCAAACATCGAATATCCATTTGTGTCTCAACTAATAAAGAATTATGAAAAACTAAAAACACAGTTTGTTAATGGAACAGAAGAGATCCATCATAAGTCAGAATGGAGAGATGACATGAAGTTTTTGTACCATTTAATACGAGTGTTTAAATTCTTTGAAGAAAGGGGGCATTTTCCTTTGATTAACTTTTACAAAGTTCCAAATATCAGTAATGCAAGGTGGTATTCAAGAGCGATTCTCGCCATCCTTGCATTTATTCTTATACCTATAACAAGGAAGACTTTGGAGAAGATACGCAGATTCATTTCGAACCGGTATGAATGGGCAGAGTACTCGTTTACTAATCATATGTACAGTACAATGAAAATGACTTCAAGAACTTGTTGGAACTATTGAAACCTTACAAAAGAGCACTAAACTCATTGCAGAATCACTTGAAGCAGGAGCCATCCTTACTCAAGATACCAAGAAGTAATCAGTGTGCAGAACGTGCAATCAAAGTGATGCAGGAACTTTATGCTGCCTGCAGAAACAATGCCAAACTGCAACTTAGAATTATTCGAGGTAATAAACAGTGATTTTAAGTATTATTGTATTTGTATCAGCTCTGTTTATTATTATTATTATTATTTTTTTTTTCATTATTATTATTATTATTATTATTATTATTATACATGTAAATATACACTTGCAAAAATCGAATTTTTTAGTTCGGGGTGACCTTTTTTAAAACTGAGAGAAATAAGGCTTTTTCTGTGTTTTTAAGAAAAGTTCATCGACTTGAGGTATAGGAACATAAGGTTGTAAAAAAGTTATAAATAGGCATCATCATCCACACGTCCTAGTAGGGTAGGATGAGATAGGGTCCAGAGAAGCAGAAAAAAAAAAAATGGATAGAAATTATGAGATGATAACCAAAATCTGCCCAAATAAATGAGCTACACTCCCATTCACTCACCAATCAAGCCCCTGGAATCCTGGCTTTACATGGTAGATACAACTTTGTCCACAAAGAGCCTCAAGTCCATTTATCCCGTAAGAGGTGGCCACAAACAAATCACATCCATGTCGCCCTGTCCCCTGCCATTACACTGCCCTCCCCCCAACTCACACACCCTCACTCATATGCCTCTCCATTCCATCCCCCCATCTAATCCTCGGTCTCCCCTTCCTTCTCTTCCCCTCCATCTATCCGACTAAATCAATTCCACGATTATGTTCAGAGATGCCAACCTCTAATCATACACTTCTCCATACAAAATTCATCCATCCAGCTCGATCGCTTGTCAGGTCACTTTCCTCCTTAGCTCTTATGATCCTTTGTCCCTAGCACCTCTTCCTTAGCGATTTATTTTTTAATCCGGCTGGGTGATATCAATTTGTGCTTTACTAATGCTGATGATGTTATAATGATAGAAGACGAGAGTAATGTAAAAGCAAAATAAATCCCTTAGAAAGAGGTGTTAGGGAGCTTCCTTAACTGATGAGAATACGCGACTCAAGCACTCATTTACCACGTAAGTCCACCTTCTAGCCTTACCACATTCTCCATAACTAAATTTATATAACTTCACCTTCACACAATATTCCGGTTATTTCTATTTCCCAGGCAAGAAATACAATTATACTAAGTTAAATTCAGTATCATTTAACTATACTGCTCACCCCCCCCCAAAAAAAAAAAAAAAATAGCACCCACACCACACGTAAAAATGAAGCATGGAGCGTATACTTTCAATATTGCAATATATATATATATTTTTTTCAATATTGAAATAAGCGCTGTTTTTACTTGATAAACTCAGAGCAATGTTGTGTACTTGGTGTTGCAAGAAGAGAATTTTTACCATTATTATTATTATTATTATAATTATTATTATTATTATTTATTTATTTATTTTATTATTATTTGGTGGTAGGTGTGAGGCACTCACCGTCCACTCACTCGATGTAGTGCTGTTCTCGGGTGTCTGCCCTTTCCTCTCCTCCATCTTTCGTTCCTTTCATCCTCTTCTGTCTTTCTTTCCTTCATTCTTTCCTTTTCCTTCTGCCTGTGGGTGACTCTACACTGAGTGACAAGCCAAACTGTTTCCTGTACATCAAGAAACCATTTACTAAGCTGAGTAGTAACCACATAACCAAATTTTGGCGCCTGGTTATTTAGTGGGTAATTACGGTGCTCCAATCGGATTGAGTCGGCGAGGGTTTATATCCAAGGACTGGTTGGGGTTCATTGCTCATGTAATGCCACTCAGGGATGAGTGAGGCTGGTAACTCTCATCTTAAATGTTCAGGACCAACTTGCCTAACCCCTGGCTCCTACTCTCCTCATGGGGGCAACGTAGGACTGGATGATGGATGGATGGATGGATGGATTATTATTATTATTATTATTATTATTATATCTATCTGTCATCCAAACCTACGTTGCCCAATTAGGAGCGTAGGAGCCATGGGCTAGGCAGTTGGTCCCGACATTTAAGATGAGAGTGACTAGCCTCATTCATCCCTGAGTGGCATTACATGAGCAATCAACCCCAACCATCCCTTGGATATGAACCTTCACCGGCTCAATCCGATTGGAGGCAGTAATTACCCATTAAACCACCAGGCGCCAAAATCTGGTTATATGCTTATCACCCAGCGTAGTAAATGGTTTCCTGGTGTACAGTGAACCGTTTGGCTTTTAACTCAGTGTAGAGTCACCCACAGGCAGAAGGAGGGGGAAAGAATGAAGGAAAGAAAGACAGAAGAGGGAGTGTAAAGTTACCTGTAGGCAGAAGGACGAGGAAAGACTGAAGGAAAGGAAGACAGAAGAGGATGGAAGGAAAGAAGGATGGAGGAGATGAAAGGGCAGACACCCGACAGCAGCACTACATCGAGTGAGTGGATGGTGAGTGCTCCCACCTACCACAATTTTATTATTATTATTATTATTATCATCAAGTCTGACATCTCTAATAGTTCCACCCTGCATGTGGTTTATTATATTCACACACACACACACACACACACACACACAGAGTTGCGTTAAGCCATCCATCTCTATCGTAACTGACCGAAAAAGCGTCAATGTAAAAAAAAAGAAAAAAAAAAGTATATATATATATATATATATATATATCAAGGTGAGGGGAAGTGACACCAAAACACCTGGGCCCTTGCGTGAACACCTAAGCCCTTGCGTGAATACCTGAGCCCTTAAAGTGTACACTTGAGCCAGTATGTGTACACCTGAGTCCATGAGTGTACACCTGAGTCCATACGTGTACACCTGAGCCCTTACGTTTACACCTGAGCTCTTGCGTGTACACCAGAGCCCTTGAGTGAACTCCTGAGCCCTTACATGTACACCTGAGTCCTTCAGTTAATCTTATGAAAAGGAAGGAAAGGAGATTTGTGAGTGGCCTTGGTAGTGAGCGCTTGTCATTGTATTTTCTAACTCTGTGTGTGTGTGTGTGTGTGTGTGTGTGTGTGTGTGTATAGACAGAAAGTAGGCCAGCATGCACTCCAGTACAAGTTTCTCTATCAACACCAATCTACATGCATAGTACACACTACACTTCCATTTCCAAAATTTAAAAAATCGTGGTAGCACTACACGTGGCCTCGGAGTCCCCAGGGGGGAGGACCATAAATGCCCCCACCATCCGCCCCTCCCCCGGTGACGACTCGAGCTGCCTGGAACCACTGTCTGACTCTCTTCTTCATTTCTGCAACATTCGCGGCCTTTCCTCTAACTATCGCTCTGTTGAGCACCACCTGTCCTCCTCTAAACCTCACCTTCTTTTTCTAACTGAGACTCAGCTGTCTGAGGCAACTGACAGCAGACCCTTTTCTGTATCCACCTACTTTCTCTATACTCATTTCAAAACCAAAAGTGGATGTTGTGTATATATATGCACGACTTATCTTCCTCTCGTGTTGCTGAACTTGAGTCTTCTGAATTCTCTACACTCTGGCTTCGGCTTTCCTGTCATTCTCTGACTAAATATATCTGCGCTGTTTACTTATCTCCTAATTCTACTGACTATCAAAAATGCTTTGATTATCTTACTTCTACGATGGAACACATTCTATCCTTTTCTCCTATCTCTGAAATCTCCATTCTTGGAGATTTCAATGTTCACCACCACCTTTGGCTCTCCTCTCCTTTCACTGATCCACCTGGTGAACTAGCCTACACCTTTTCTACCCTTAATGACTTAGAGCAGCTTGTACAGCACCCTACCCCTATCCCTGACAGCCTCAGAGAGAGGTCCAACATACTTGATCTCTTCCTCAATACTAATCCTTCTGCTTACACTATTAATTTTTTCTCTCCGTTGGCCTCCTCCGATCACAACTTTATCACCTTAACTTGTCCTGTCACTCTGGTACAGCCTGTGGACCCTCCAAAGAAACGTCATCTGTGGCACTTTGGAGCTGCGGATTGGGAGGCCCTCAGGCAGTATTTCTTTCATTTTCCGTGGAATGATTATTGCTTCCATGGCCGGGAGCCATCTGAGTGTGCCTTGCGCATTACGGAGGTTATTCTCTCTGGCATGGAAGCATACATTCCTTTCTCATATCCTCTGACTAATGCAAGAAATCCTTGGTTTAATCATGCTTGTTCTAATGCTGTCTGCAACAAGGATGGGGTCTATAAAAGGTACAGGAGCCAACCCACCCCTGAATCACGTCTTTTATACGTTTCTGCCCAGAAACGTGCTAAATCTGTTCTTCACTATGCTAAAAATAATTTCATCCGTACTAAATGCTCTCAACCCTCCAACTCGAATTCTTCCCAATCCTTCTTGCACCTTGCCAAAAACCTTTCTAACAACTTTACCTCATCATTCTTCCCTCCTCTTTTCTACTCTGATGGCTCTGTGGCTTTCTTCTACTGATAAAGCAGATCTCTTTGCTCAGACTTTCTCCTCCAATTCCTCCTTATATGATTCCGGTGCTGTTCCTCCCTTACTTCCCCCCTCTGACTTGCTCATGGCTGACATTAAAATTTCTTCAGCTGATGTATTTTCTGCCATCACAGGCCTCAATACCAATAAGGCATGTGGGACTGATGGAGTCCCTCCTGTTCTTCTCAAGAACTGTGCTTCTCTGCTTACACCCTGCCTAGGCAAACTCTTTTACCTTTGTCTATCAACTTGTACCTTTCCTTCTTGGTGGAAGGTTGCTCTCAATCAGCCAGTCCCAAAGAAGGGTGACCATTCCTAACCCTCTAAATATCGTCCAATTAATTGCTTTAACATCCTGTATCTCAAAAGTTTTTGAGTCATTTCTTAAGAGAAAAATTTTAAAGCATCTTTCCTATCACAACCTTCTTTCTGATCGTCAGTATGGGTTCCGTCAGGGACTCTCCACTGGCGATCTTCTCACCTACCTTTCAGACTCCTGGTCATCCTCCTTTCGGGACTTTGGCGAAAGCTTTGCCATTGCACTTGACATCTCTAAGGCTTTCGATCGAGTCTGGCATAAATCTTTAATTACTAAACTGCCCTCTCACGGTTTCTATCCTTCTATCTTTGCCTTCATTGCTAGCTTCCTTTCTGGTCTTTCTATAGCCCCTGTTGTAGACGGCCATCGTTCTTCTAGATCTATCAACACTGGTGTTCCTCAGGGCTCTGTCCTATCACCAAATCTCTTCCTTTCATTCATCAATGACCATCTAAGCTGTACATCTAACCATATCCACTCATACGCTGATGACTTCACCCTTCACATTTCCATTTGGTTCGCGCAACGTCCATCTCAGCAGTTACTTCAACAAACAAGGGATGAGGTTATGACACACCTAATGTCTGACTTGGCTCGTATCACTGACTGGGGTAAAAATAATGTTTTTTTTTTTTTTTTTTTTAATTCATCAAAGACTCAGTTTTTACACCTGTCAACCCAACAAAATCTTTCACAGGTATACCCAATAATGTTTAATAATATTCTGCTTAATCTTGCATCATCCTTGAACATGCTTGGGGTTTCATTTACTCTACACTTATCTTGAAAAGATCATACTACATCTCTTGTAAAATCTGCTTCCAAGAGATTAGGTGTACTAAGCTGACTCTGTTCCTTCTTTACTCCCGCACAATTGTTGACTCTATACCGGAGTTTTATCCACCCCTGTGTGGAGTACAACTCTCATGTGTGAGGATGCTCCCGACATACAGATCTTTTCAATAGGGTGGAGTCAAAGGTTTTTCGTCTCATTAACTCTCCTCCTCTTTTTGGCTTCCTTCAACCTCTGTCTCTTCGTCGCACTGTTACATCTTTATCTCTTTTCTATCGCTACTTCAATGCTCACTGTTCCTCTGAACTGTCTGCATGCATTCCTCCACCTCTACGACGTGCGCATAGCACCCGTCTAGCAGCAAAACTCTCATCCCTTTTCTGTCCAACTCTCTAATGCAAGAGTTAACCGTTACTCCCAGTCATTCATTTATGCACCGGTCAACTCTGGAACTGTCTCCCTCTGTCTGTATTTCCTGCTTCCTATGATCTTCAGTCTTTCAAACGCAGTGTGTCCAGGCATCACGAAATGATCGGATCTTGAATTTGGCTCTTTCTTGTATTTTGTTTTTCTCTTGGAAGGAACAATAATTGCAGGCTCGCGGCCTTTGGTTCCCTGTTCCTTGCGTAAAAAAAATAATGTGTGTGTGTGTGTGTGTGTGTGTGTGTGTGTGTGTGTGTGTGTGTGTGTGTGTGTGTGTGTTTGTGTGTCAAAAAACGGTATGCAAACTTGAAAACGAAAAAAATAATATCCAGTCAAACTCCACCTCTTTATGTAAGAGAGAGAGAGAGAGAGAGGGAGAGAGAGAGAGGAAAGCGGTAAGAGACAGGCAGGAGGGAGGAGGAGAGCTGTAAAGGGGAAAGAAAGTGGGTAGAGGTATGGGGAAGGGCGTTAAGGAGAGAGAAGGAGGGGGAGAGAGGAGATGCAGGAAGAGAAAAAGTGGGGAGGAAGGGTCGCCTGGGGATGCAGGTGGGGGGGGGCAGGAGCAGGTGGGGGGGGGCAGGAGCAGGTAGGTGGAGGAGCGGGGAGGAAATGGAAATGAGGAGGGCGAAGAGGATGTGGGGGGAGAGAAAGAAGGAGGGGAGGGAGGCGGAGGGGGGGAGGCGGGGGAGAGGGGGGGGGACAGGACAGGACAAGAGCATATGTTCCCAGTCAGTATATTCCAGTAATTTTCTTTATATTAATTTCCAGTCATCTCTTATTTTGCCATATTCCTTCGTCCATAAAAGAAACTCCTGAGGATTCTTGGAATATTAACTATAGAAGAAAAACACTTAAACAGAGAAGCAAGCAACTAGACCTCTCTCTCTCTCTCTCTCTCTCTCTCTCTCTCTCTCTCTCTCAGCAAGGTACAATTACATATACACAAAACACTGAAAGCTAAAAAGGATTCATTTGTAATTAACAAAAAATAAAAAAAACGAAAAGAAAAGAAAAAGAAAAAGTGGTGAAGAAAGTAATATACTTTTTGAGACAAGCTACTCACCTCCAAACAGGAAGAACCGGGAGGGACCTTGATACCGATGATGATGATGATCACTGTAATAATCACGGTATTCCAGGCAAACGCTTGTCACGGTTATCTAGTAGTTCGCAGTTGTTTCGACATGCTGATTCGTACTACATGGCCCTCTACTCGAACAGTGTCTCTCTTCACTAAGCAACGTTTTTAGGGATAATTTCGACTCAGCGCTTATAAGGAACTCCAGTCACCAGGAAAACGTTTATGAAGATCAGTCACAGTCAACAACGTTTAGTAGAAAAACCAAAGTCACTTCAGTAAGCAACGTTTATAAGGAACTCCACATATTCAGTTCACTAAGCAATGTTTAACTCCACATAGTTTGACTAAACAACGTTTGGTTTATGAGGATCTGTACACGATCACTTAATCAAGAAACGCTTGTTTGTAAAGAACTTTGCACAGTCACTTGTCCAAGAAACGTTTATTTGTAAGAATTTCATGCAGGTCACTTCAGTAAGAAAACGTTTACTCCAGTCACTACACCACGCAACATTTATAAGGAACGCCATACAATTATTTCACCAACCAACATTTATGAAGAACTCAACGCAGTCATTTCAGTTAACGTTTAAAAGGAACTAACTCCACACATTCTCTCACCTAATGTCTGACTTGGCTCGTATCGCTGACTGGGGTAAAAATAATATGGTTGTCTTTAATGCATCTAAGACTCAGTTCTTACACCTATCAACCCGACAAAATCTTCCACAGGTATACCCATTAATGTTTAATAATATTCAGCTTAATCCTGCATCATCCTTGAACATGCTTGGGGTTTCATTTACTCAAGACTTATCTTGGAAAGATCATATTACATCTCTTGTAAAATCTGCTTCTAAGAGATTGGGTGTGCTAAGCCGACTCCGCTCTTTCTTTACCCCTGCACAATTGTTGACTCTATACAGAGGTTTTATCCGCCCCTGTGTGGAGTACAACTCTCATGTGTGGGGAGGCTCCCCACATACAGCTCTTCTCAATAGGGTGGAGTCAAAGGCTTTTCGTCTCATTAACTCTCCTCCTCTTACTGACTCCCTTCAACCTCTGTCTCTTCGCCCCACTGTTGCATCTTTATCTCTTTTCTATCGCTACTTTAATGGTCACTGCTCCTCTGAACTGTCTGCTTGCATTCCTCCACCTCTACGACGGGCGCGTAGCACCCGTATGGCAGCAAACTCTCATCCCTTTTCTGTCCAACTCTCTAATGCAAGAGTTAACCGTTACTCCCAGTCTTTCATTTATGCAACAGGTCAGCTCTGGAACTGTCTCCCTCTGTCTGTATTTCCTGCTGCCTATGATCTCCAGTCTTTCAAACGCAGTGTGTCCAGGCATCTCAAAATGATCGGATCTTGAATTTGGCTCTCTATTGTATTTTGTTTTTCTCTTGGAGGGAACTGTTACTGCGGGCCATGGCCTTCGGTTCCTTCTTCCTCGCATAAAAAAAAAAAAAAAAAAAATCAACTCCAGGTAATGGTAAGGCAGAGTCGCGCTTTCTCACTGACCAACAGCACAACATAAACTTAACGCCCTCAAGGCCTGAGCTTCACACCGGCTTCCACACTGCACCACATTTACACGCCCATTAAAGTTCGACGATACTTACTTTACCATATATTTTACATATCTACAGCTGTTAGAAAGGAAAGTAGCCTAAAACCAAATTCCTGTATCATAAACGTGGAAAAAGACGGAAAGGAGTGTTTACGTGTCAGCAAAAAGAGATATATAAATCGAACTCGAAAAATCTGTCCGGTGAAATCCATTGTTGCATGCTGTGGTGAGGAGCAGGAAGAAGAAAGGAAAGGGGTGAGGAAAGCGGGAGGGAGGAGGGGAAGAAAGGGAGGGGAGGGGGGAGGGGGAAGGAGGGGGAGACTATGATGGAGGGGACAAGGAAGGGGACAGGAAGTAGAGGGAAGAGAGAGATGGGTAGTTTGGAGGGTTGCCTGATGGCTGATGATCTCTTGTAGATTTCTCTACTACTTTTTAACTACATCAGCATCAGTTCTATTTAATCCCTCATCCTGTTTCGTAAATAAAACACTTGTTGATAAATGTGGGGCAGATAGATAGCTTGCGATAGTGAGTTAAGGGTGTGAAAACTATTTTTGTTAAAATTAGCAAACTATAAACTAGACAACACGTGATTCAAACTTGGCCTAGTTTGTTCTACCACCTCCCCCCCCCTCTCTCTCTCTCTGAATAAAGTTGTCTATTAATTTCGCCTCTAATTATTTTTTTCCATCTATTACAACTTGATTAAGGGCATGTCACTCCACCTGAGAGAAAGAGAGGGGGGGGGGAGAGCAGACATCTCTCCCCTATCCACCATTCCTTCCGACCATGATATGAATGTGAGGTATGTCAGTATGAGATATGTGAAAAGCGTGGCATTGCATGGGAAGGCTATCAAGTATGTGTGTGTGTGTGTGTGTGTGTGGTAAGCTGTTATTTTTCCAGTATCTATTCCGTATCAGTTTATGTCTACATTTGACACGTCAAGAATATCCTGTATGCTATTTTTGTAATACATATCTATTTTACAGAGGTCCAATTAACATGCGGGCGAATATTAAAATTAACTCGCTGAGATACTGGGAAGGCTTCTTAATAGACGAGGATATACCTCTTACGCAATAGAGACTTCAGACACTCATATTACACTCAAACGATGTATGACACTGTGTGACACCCCATATGACACCCTCTTATATCCCATTATTTTCTTTTATATCATCCCAGCATAAATTACATACAATTCCACCCTATAATTCACCTTAAATTTCACTTTCATAATTACAATATTACTCCACAAACTATCCACCTCCATCCCTATCCCTCCCAATCTTAACTTAAATCTAATGCTCAAAGTTTCGCGGCATAAGAGCGAGTCGAGTTACTTTCCTGGGCTTTAGCTTTGTCCTTTAATATATTGGATTCAAAGTTACGTCATGCATTAAAAACTTCGGGCTGGCTGCTTTTCTGCCTTACTGCATGACCCGCTCTGCCTGGCTTTGCGAAATTTATCTCAAAACTTCGGGTGACATATAATTATGTTTTTCTTTGGTTATTTTGACTAGATTTTATTAGTTTGACCTACCTGATAAACTGGTTAGAGTGTGTGATGTCGCCATGGATGATCAGTGTATTTTTTTTTTTTTTTAATGCGAGGAAGAAGGAACCAAAGGCCATGAGCCCGCAATAACAGTTCCCTCCGAGAGAAAAACAAAATACAATAGAGAGCCAAATCCAAGATCCGATCATTTCATTTCGAGATGCCTGGACACACTGCGTTTGAAAGACTGGAGATCATATACAGCAGGAAATACAGACAGAGGGAGACAGTTCCAGAGTTGACCTGTTCCATAAATGAAAGACTGGGAGAAACGGTTAACTCTTGCGTTAGAGAGTTGGACAGAAAAGGGATGAGCGTTTGTGGCTAGCCGGGTGCTACGCGCCAGTCGTAGAGGTGGAGGAATGCATGCAGACAGCTCAGAGGAACAGTGACCATAAAAGTAGCGATAGAAAAGAGATAAAGATGCAACAGTGCAGCGACGAGACAGAGGTTGAAGGGAGTCAGTAAGAGGAGGAGAGTTAATGAGACGAAAAGCCTTTCACTCCACCCTATTGAGAAGAGCTGTACGTGGGGAAACTCCCCACACATGAGAGTTGTACTCCACACAGGGGCGGATAAAACCCGAGTATAGAGGCAACAATTGTGCAGGGGTAAAGAAAGAACGGAGTCGGCTTAGCACACCCAATCTCTTGGAAGCAGAATTTACAAGAGATGTAATATGATCTTTCCAAGATATGTCTCGAGTAAATGAAACCCCAAGCATGTTCAAGGATGATGCAGGATTAAGCAGAATATTATTAAAAAATAGTGGGTATACCTGTGGAAGATTTTGTCGGGTTGATAGGCGTAAGAACTGAGTCTTAGATGTATTAAAAACAACCATATTATTTTTATCCCAGTCAGAGATACAAGCCAAGTCAGACATTAGATGTGTCATAGCCTCATCCCTTGTTTGTTGAAGTAACTGCTGAGATGGACGTTGTGGGAACCGAATGGAAAGGTGAAGGGTGGAGTCATCAGCATACGAATGGATAGGGTTAGATGTACAGCTTAGAAGGTCATTGATGAATAAAAGGAAGAGAGTTGGTGATAGGACAGAGCCCTGAGGAACACCAGTGTTGATAGATCTAGGAGAACGATGGCCGTCCACAGAAGCGGCTATAGAACGACCAGAAAGGAAGCTAGCGATGAAGCCACAGATAGAAGGATAGAAACCGTAAGAGGGCAGTTTGGAAATTAAAGATTTATGCCAGACTCGATCGAAAGCCTTTGAGATGCCAAGTGCAATGGCAAAGCTTTCGCCAAAGTCCCGAAAGGAGGATGACCAGGAGTCTGAAAGGTAGGTGAGAAGATCGCCAGTGGAGTGTCCCTGACTGAACCCGTACTGACGATCAGAAAGAAGGTTGTGATAGGAAAGATGCCTTAAAATTTTTCTATTGAGTATTGACTCGAAAACTTTTGAAATACAGGATGTTAAAGCAATTGGTCGATAGTTGAAGGGTTGGGAGTGGTCACCCTTCTTTGGGACTGGCTGAATGAGAGCAAACTTCCAGCAAGAAGGAAAGGTACAAGTTGATAGACAAAGGCGAAAGAGTTTGCCTCTGCAGGGTGTAAGCACAGAAGCACAATTCTTGAGAACAACAGGAGGGACCCCATCAGGCCCATATGCCTTGTTGGTATTGAGGCCTGTGATGGCAGAAAATACATCAACTGAAGAAATTTTAATGTCAGCCATGAGGAAGTCAGAGAGGGGAAGTGATGGAGGAACAGAACCAGAATCGTCTAAGGTGGAATTGGAGGAGAAAGTCTGTGTGAAGAGATCTGCTTTATCAGTGGAAGAAATAGCTACAGAACCATCAGAGAAGAAAAGAGGAGAGAAAGATGATGAGGTAAAGTTGTTAGAAAGGTTTTTGGCAAGGAGCAAGAAGGAGCGGGAAGAATTTGAGTTGGAGAGTTGAGAGCATTTAGTAAGGATGAAATTGCTTTTAGCAGAGCGAAGAACAGACTTAGCATGATTCAGGGCAGAAACGTAAAGATGATGTCATTCAAGGGTGGGTTGGCTCCGGTACCTTTTGTAGGCCCTCTCCTTGTTGCGGACAGCATTAGAACAAGCGTGATTAAACCAAGGCTTTCTTTCGTTAGTCAAAGGATATGAGAAAGGAATGTATGCTTCCATGCCCGAGAGAATAACCTCCCTAATGCGCAAGGCACACTCAGGTGGCTCTCGGCCACTGAAGCAATAATCATTCCAGGGAAAATCAAAGAAGTACTGCCTGAGGGCCTCCCAATCTGCGGTTCTAAAATGCCACAGACTATGTTTCCCTGGAGGGTCCACAGGCCGTACCGGAGTGATAGGACAGGTTAAGGTGATAAGGTTGTGATTGGAGGAGCCCAATGGAGAGAAAAGATTAACAGTGTAAGAAGAAGGATTAGTTGTAAGGAAGAGGTCAAGTATGTTGGAGCTCTCTCCAAGGGGGTCTGGGATACGGGTAGGGTGCTGTACAAGCTGCTCTAGGTCATTAAGGATAGAAAAGATGTAGGTTTGGTCACCAGGTGGATCAGTGAAAGGAGAGGAGTGCCAAAGGTGTTGGTGAACATTGAAATCTCCTAGAATGGAGATTTCAGAGAAAGGAGAAATGGATAGAATGTGTTCCATCGTAGAAGTAAGATAGTCAAAGAATTTTTGATAGTAGAATTAGGGGATAAGTAAACAGCACAGATATATTCAGTCAGAGAATGACAGGAAAGCCGAAGCCAGAGCGTAGAGAATTCAGAAGAATCGAGTTCAGCAACACGAGAGCAAGATAAGTCGTTGCATATATATACACAACAGCCACCTTTGGCTTTGAAATGAGTATAAAGTAGGTGGATACAGTAAAGGGTTTGCTGTCAGTTGCCTCAGACAGCTGAGTCTCAGTTAGAAAAAGAAGGTGAGGTTTAGAGGATGAGAGGTGGTGCTCAACGGAGCGAAAGTTAGAGGAAAGGCCGGGAATGTTGCAGAAATGAAGAAGAAGTGAGTCAGACAGTGGTTCCAGGGACCTCGAGTCGTTACCGGGAGAGGGGCAGAAGGTGGGGGCATTTATGGCCCCCCCCCCTTTGGGGACTCCGAGGCTGGGTGATGAGACGCCATAATTTTTGAATTTTGGAAAAGGAAGTGTAGTGTGTACTGTGCATATAGTTTGGTGTAGATAGTTAGAGAAATTTTGTATTGGAGAGCATGCTGGCCTACTCTCTCTGTTACTGAAACACTGAAACAGTTCAGCAAAGGGGGATGGTCAGGAATTAGTCCCGAGGGCTGATGAAACGGGAGCTCCAGCTCTCCCTGTCATCAGCTTTCCATCCACCTCGGGAGTACTGTCCTGCTCGACTGGTGCTACAGTCTACTCCTCACATACTATCTACAGTATCTGGCTATGTATCTATCAATCAGTCTATCGCCTTAATCTCATAATGAGTGGCCACAAACCAATCATTTCCATGTCACCACGTCCTATGCCAGTTGGTTGCCTTCTCTCCAACTCACCCCCCTCTCTCATGCACCTCTCTAACCTATCTGTCTTTATTCTCGATCGTCCCTTCCTCACCCATATATACTCTCCTAGTCAGTCTCTCATTCTCCACTCTCCCTAGTAGTACCAAAGATAAATTAAAGACACATTATCACACAGAGAGGGTTGTCAGATTACCATGGCGCTCCCAATTTACCTTTCAGAATTAATGAAGGTCGACCCTCGCTCCCAAATGAAGTCAATTACCAGACCAGAGCAGGGGTTACTGAAGACTTACTGGTGTTAATTGCTGAAGGGCCAGTGAGGTGGATTGCATGGGATTAGTAACATGTTTCCTACTGAATTCTTCCTGCTACCAAACAGTTTAATCAGCTTGAGGAAGACTTGATTGTGAAGGACTGGTAATAAGCCTTTTATGTCATGTTTTCCTCCACCAGACCATTTCATTCAGATTAAGAGTGACTTCGAAGAAAATTTAGTATAATCCTTTTTTTTCATTACCACCGCCAACGAAGATGGACGGAAACTATTTATGCACCCGTGTCCATTTGTCTGTTTGTGTGTAAAATATCTCAAAAAATTCTCATCGGATTTAAATGAAATATGGTGGATAGGTGGGGAATGAGTTAGGGAGGAGTTAAATTGAATTTGAGCTGAATCCTGATCCCGATGCAGGAATAAAACGTAAATATTATTTGCGATGGAGAAGGTGTGCATTCCCTGCGACTTTTAAATAGGTCAGATTGAGACCGTAGAATTAAATGACTATATGAGACCGTATAAAGATATTTGTGTTGTTGGAAAGATCAATTGTTGCAGTAAATCATCAAGTTCATTGGCTATGGAGGAGGTATGGACTCTCGCAATGTTTTCTAATCCATTTTATTATGTTTTTATAACTACCAAAAGATATCAATCAGCTTTTCCAGTTCCGAAAGTCTCTAGATGAGTAAATTTGCAGTCCACCATCTTCCTTTCTGATCTATCTATCCATCTAACGATCTATCTATCTATCTATCTATCTGTCCATAAATCAGTCTGTCTACCTACCTCCCTACCTATCTATTCTCCTACCTATCTAACTGTTTATCTATCCATCTATCTATCTATCTATCTGAAAGGCAAATTGATATGGATTACTAACAAGCCCTCTGTTAATTGCGAGTTAATTGCCCTGTTAAATCCATATGCAACTTCTACTTTAGTATAATAATTATTTCTAACGAGAAGATTATGTGATTATTCTTTACCTTTTAAATTACCTGGAGCCCAATCCTTGAGAATATCCCAGGTGTAATTAGCTCCTGATTACCTGCAGTTTGTCTACCTTTCTATCTATCTGCCTGTCTGTCTATCTGTCTGTCTATCTGTCTATTTATCTACCTATCTATCTATATCTATGTGTCTGTCTGTCTATTTATCCTTCCGTTTTCCTCTGTCTATCTGTGCCTGTCTGTCTGTCGATCAATTTACCTGTCAGACTGTCCGTGTGTCCGTCTGTCAATCTGTTTTTTTTATCTGTCATTCTGTGCCTTTCTGTCTGCCTACCTAACTGTCTATCTGTTTATCTATCTATCTGTCTGTCTGTCTATCGATCTACCTATGAATAAAACCACCTCTCTCTCTCTCTCTCTCTCTCTCTCTCTCTCTTCCTTTCGTGGTCCTCCAAAAGATTTTTTTTTTTCCCACTCAACCCAGCATTTCCATTAAGTTAAAATCTGCTTTTTACTTGGTTTGTGTGTGTGTGTGTGTGTGTGTGTGTGTGTGTGTGTGTGTGTGTGTGTGTGTGTGTGTGTGTGTGTGTGTGTGTGTGTGTGTGTGTGTGTGTGTGTGTGTGTGTGTGTGTGTGTGTGTGTGTGTGTGTGTGTGTGTGCTTTTTCAATTGCCTTTTTCTCTACTATACACCGTCGGCTTTGCTGTTTTACTGCTTCCGTTTTTTCCTCGTCTTTTTTTTTTTTCCTTGTGGTAAACGTCCGCTTTCCCGAAGTTTGTATACCCAGCTCAGCATTTCCAGTCAGTTCACCTCTCTCTCTCTCTCTCTCTCTCTCTCCACTTATGAACTCTCCCAAAATCTTTAGTTAGGGATCTATTGTAATATTCTTCTTTCCAAATATCTTTATCTTTCTCCTCTATTAATAACTTTGATGGATATCCCTTTTTGTTTTTTTCCACTTTTGGCTATTTTCCTGATGTATGCGTGCCGTCTCTCTCTCTCTCTCTCTCTCTCTCTCTCATGAAACTCTCAGCACCTTTGTTTTAATATTATGATTTTAACAAATGATTATTTTTATTCTCGGTACAGTATTGAAAGCACTGTAATCTAGGTTTAATATTATACCATATACCCTTTCCTAGCATAATTTTCTAGGCATGATATTTCAAGGATAATATTACTGTCTAGATCTAACATTTTCTTTACTTTTTAGATATAATATTCCTCTCGTCCTCCTTTGCTATTTTCGAAGAGAGGATTATAAGGAAGATTTGGAACACAATATTGATTTATTCCTAGCGTTATCCAAGAGAGAGAGAGAGAGAGAGAGAGAGAGAGAGAGTCAGAGTGACGTTACTGTAGGTAAGGTTGATTATGAGAGCAATAGGAAGGGCAAGGTAGATAAATAGATACACACGCACACACACACACACACACACACACACACACACACACACACACACACACACACACACGTCGAAACAATACCCCCTCTGTGATGAAATACGTAATGGGAAAGTGTGAATCATTTAGCGGGATAATGAAGCATCGACAAGAGCTTTCTAGACAGCCAAAGTTCGTGTCCCCCCATTCAAGGAAAGTTGCAGATGAGAGCGATATTGGACCCTGGGTGAGGAGGGGAGGGGTACTGGGAGAAACAAGAGTGAGGGAGAAGCAATTATCATTATCAGTCTTCATCATTAATATCAACATTGACATCAAGCTGCCTTTCCTCGAGACTATTTTCATCTTGTAAGAGATGTGGAATGGAAGAATATCCAAGAGGAGGAGGAGGAGGAGGTTTGTGTGTAAGGGAGGAGGAAATGGAAAGACAGGAGGGGAAAAAGGAAAAACGGAAAGCGGGGAGACTATCTTAGTGGGAGAGGGGACAGCAGAAGGGGAAAGAGG
>NC_137057.1:38813901-38841401 GCF_032717465.1 Coenobita brevimanus
TTGCAATGTTGAAATATTGAAAGAAGTCAACATTGCAAAGTGAGTTAACCCCCTTGGCTCCCAGACCTCCTGTGCGAGAGATTCTTCTGGAATGGTCCTAGGGGCACCGCCCTCCGCCTGTCGGCTCATAGTCGCGAAGCTCATAGATCCCTACCCCGGGGTTCCCTTCTTTATTAAATTTTGAAAATGTCCAGTTCCGTCCCGTATCAGGGACACGGGGCGCACAGAGATTAATGGATTTGTCGATGTGTTTGTATGGGACTCCACCCTTGTTGTGCAGATCACTCTATGAAATGTTTTAATGTGTTTGGGTCAGTACACACGCACACACACGCACACATACACACACACATAAATACTGTAAAGAGAGAGAGAGAGAGAGAGAGAGAGAAAAAAAAAAAAAATTTTCTTCCTTTTGTGTTTTCCTATTTAAATTTTTGGAACCTCCCCACACCATGTATTACAGGGAAAAAAATGATGATGATGATGATGAGGAGGAGGGGGAGGAAGAAGAAGAAGAAGAGGAGAGGGAGGAGGAGGAGCAGGAGCAGGAGGAGGAGGACGACGACGACGAGAAGGAGGAAGAGGAAGATGATGATGATAAGGAGGAGGAGGAACATAATCATGACATAGATGGCTCTTAGGTCCGTGCTGTAAACTGCTTGTAATATTCCGTAACGCCTCTTTCTCAACGATCTATACTGCACATTACACCACAATATTCTCTTGCATGGTCCTGGTGGAAACCATATTAATACTAACAAGAAAGAATTTGGAATGCATATACATCCTCCAACTCCACTAAAATTTATTATTCATTATTGTGACTCCTCTTTCCTACCAGACGAATACTTTTAAGGTCTCACGTAATCATATTACGAGTAATTCTACGATCTTAGTTTGCCCTGCTACGCAATCTCAAGGAGCCCATACCCCCGCCAGTGCCTCCCTCACGGCATATATATATATATATATATATATATATATATATATATATATATATATATATATATATTGTAGCACCAGTCGAACAGGCCAGTACTCCCGAGGTGGATGGCAAGCTGGTGATAGGGAGAGCTGGAGCTCCCGTTTCACGAGCCCTCAGGAGTTGATCCTGACCATCCCCCTTTGCTGAACATTTTCAGTGCTTTCATTTACACAGAGGGTAGGCCAGCATACTCTCTTAATACCTCTACCTTCAACTGTCTACACCACATACATGCCCATAAGATATCACACCTTCTATTCCACTCTCTTAGCAATGGCCACTGCAATCTTACTTCCAAAACAAGTGGTACCTCGCATTGCCACCACCGGCAGGGTAGGGCTGGCGGCACAGGGTCCTCCCGGTCGCCATCAAGTGACTGTGCCGGCAGCGACTAGTGTGATTTCCAGTCATGCTCGTCAGCAGAGAAGTGAAAATGCTGCCTTATTCTTCATCAACATCCGTGGGCTTAGTACCAACTTAAATTCAGTCCATTTTTTCCTACAGTCCATATCCCCTCTGGCCCTATTCCTCACAGAACCACAAATCTCACCGATTACTGAAGTATCCCCATATTGTTTTCTCTGCTACCATCTCCTCACAAACTTTTGTAACATGGGTGGCACCAGTTTTTATATCAAATCCCAATATGCAGTTGACACCATTTTAAACATCACTTCACCCAGTTTTGATTACTCATTGTATAAACTAAATTGTCAAATTATTACCAAATATATCTGTGTGTCTACCACTCCCCCAGTGCTTCTTGGGAACCCAGTGTATTTGATTCCATATCCACACAGTTGAGTAATCTTAACTATGCCCTTAGCACCGAAATTACCATTTTGGGTGATTTTAACATACATAATGTTGAATGGTTATTGCATTCTGCCAGGACTGACGATGCTGGTCTAGAGTGTGAGCTGTTTGCAGAATCGTTTAATCTCACGCAACTGGTAAAGCAACCAACCAGAATACCAGATAATCCTGACCATAATGCCCATCTTTTAGATCTGTTCCTGACAAATAATCCAGATCAGTACAGGATAGAGGTATTGTCTCCACTTGGATCCTCTGACCACAATATCATCAAAGCCTCATTGGTTAGCCCCCCCAAACCTCCCCATTCTGAACCTGTCAGGGTGACCCGATGGCACACTGATAGGGCAAACTGGGATGAATTTAGAAATTATCTTGTTGACATTACATGGCAGTCTTTCTTCTCTAGCCCCTACACCGCGGGCTTGTTTACCAATGACTTGCGTGTCCCGCGGGGTTATTTGAGCTCCGACAGACTCTCAAAAAATATTTGCCAAAAATCAGTTATTAGTCCTAGAATAATAAAATTACATATGCTTATGGCACATACCTTCAGCTTTCTCCTGGAATGATTGTTGAGCCTTCGTCGATTACCGTAGGACTTGTGGAGACCTCTGAAGTAGGGTAACGAAGTCTCCACTTTACACTTCCCGACAACCCGTAATATGATTACCACAGCCAGATACAAACACTATAAACACTATTCTACAATTTTCAAGTAGTTTGGGATCCATACTAAAAAAAAAAACACTGTGAAAGCAATGGAAATTACGAGCGCGTCTGATCGTCGCACTGGCACTAGTTCGCTCTTGGTACTCTGTCATTTATTATTCATAAAACCCCTCACACTTGATATTTCTATTACTATATAACACTTATATATATCTACAGGCTTTCTCCATAAGTTTCCTTCAGTAGTATTAGTTTATTGTCACTGTAGGGATTCAATTTCTTTCAGTAAAATACGTGGCATTCACTTTCTCGTCCTGTATACTGGCATTGTAACTCATAGCATTCAGACATGCTAGAGGGAAACTTTCACTTTCATTACTCCTAGGGTATATACTCGTATTCTTATAATACTACTCATTTACATTTCTATTTACGTTCTCTATTTTATTTACGTTATTTACATTTCTATTTTATTTACACTGTGTTATGCACTGTCACTTGAAATAACTTATAAAACTATTTTCCATTGTTCACCTGTATTTCCATTCATTACTTTCACTTGCTGTTTACACATTATTTACACATTATTTATAATTCCACTTGCACTGTTTTGCTCAAAAGAAAGATCCTAGTCACTCTTTTATCAATTGTCAGCCCTTTACCTCTTTCCACACGAGGTTTAGTAGGGGGTAAAGTCACAGGGCCCTTTGTATGGGGGTGAAAAAAGGCCTTGAAGTCAGCAAGAAGAAACATACGTACCCTCGCTTCAGAAGATGAGAGTAAACTGATAACGGAGGGCCGGGGTGGAGGCCTGCTTAGGGGTTATTCAGAGTTACCAATATTAGCTCTTGAAACAGCTATGTCTAGCACTGAAATGATTGGCAGGAAATCTAGACAATACATTATAAATTAGGTAGTTCCAGGTGAATGTAAATATCACTTAGGCTTCTCCCTTCCCTCCTTACATGTATATTTATTACGAAAATAGATTAGAGGCCTACTTAGGAGATATATATTCAGAGCTACCAATGTTATCTCTTGAAACAGCTTTGTCTAGCACTGAAATGATTGGCAGGAAATCTAGACAATACATTATAAATTAGGTAGTTCCAGGTGAATGTAAATATCACTTAGGCTTCTCCCTTCCCTCCTTACATGTATATTTATTACGAAAATAGATTAGAGGCCTACTTAGGAGATATATATTCAGAGCTACCAATGTTATCTCTTGAAACAGCTTTGTCTAGCACTGAAATGATTGGCAGGAAATCTAGACAATACATTATAAATTAGGTAGTTCCAGGTGAATGTAAATATCACTTAGGCTTCTCCCTTCCCTCCTTACATGTATATTTATTACGAAAATAGATTATACAGCATATTTCAAGGGGAAAAAAACAGCGAAAATTAGCGAACGAGTGCACGTGAGGTGTTGTCAGGTGATAATTAGCCAATTCCAGGTGTATGGCACTCTCACTTACCTTATTTCTTTCTTGTATATATTATTTGGTATAAGAATAGGACATAGGGCTTATTTCAATGGATGAAATCAGTGAAAAATTCCAGGGAAGATTTACTTAGCGTAGCACGGCCGGGCAGGCGAGAGGGTAGGGTAATGGAGGGGGGGTAGGGAGGGGAGTCAAGAACGGGGAGAAATGGCTAAATTGTCAACAATGGATGGGAGTACAGATGAGATTAGGAGTGCAGACTAGTGTTGGACATTGGCAGTACTGATAGGTGATACAAACCCCCACTTGGAAGCCCGGGTGAATTCAAAATAACAGAATCACAAAAGCGACGCCCCGCGGTATGATCCCTTGCTCCCAAGCGTCACGAAAGTGACGCCCCGCGTTTAAGGGGCTAGTGATGTCAGTTCTACCCAGTCCCACATGTGTGACTTAATACTAGCTGGTATGGATTTATTCATACAAAGTCAACAGTTCACTAAAAGATCGAACTCTCCAAATTGGTTTGATAGCAACTGTGCCAGAGCAGCAGCCCAAAAATCATTAGCATATAACTCTTACTTAAAATAAAAAACATCTGAATCACTCTCCCAACTTAAAATTGCTAGAAACCATGCAAAAGCTGTAATAAATCTTGCTAAACCAATCTTTCTTCAAAAGCAAGCATCAAAACTACTTAACAACCTTAAGGACAATAGAATATTCTGGTCAACTCTCAGTTCTTTCAATAATAACTTTAACAAGTCATCATCCATTCCCCCACTAAAATCTCCAGATGGCAACATTACAAATGACCCTTGTTTGGAAAGCCAGAAATTCTACCTTAGAGGAAGCCAGCCAGAACGTCCCAGTACTAGAACTTGACTCTCCCGAAATTGTTCCACTTAAAATACAGACAAGATACGTGAAATTCATCCTAGACAATTTACCTACCAACAAAGCTCCAGGCCCAAATGGAATTCCACCAATTGTTTTGAAGAAGTGTTCCCCAGAACTTGCCTCTGTTCTTGCTAAATTATTCAGACTATGCATACGTACTTCTTCATTCCCTAATTCATGGAAAGAAGCCAATATCCACCCAATTCCAAAGAAAGGAAGTTCCCCTGACCCCTCTGATTACAGGCCAACAGCTGTCACATCTTCTCTTGGTAAGTTGTTTGAAACTGTAATTAATAAGCACATAGTTAAACATCTTGAATCCAACAACTTAATTAGTGATAGACAACATGGTTTTCGCCAAGAAAGATCCACCATTGACATACTCAATCTCTTGACTCATACCATCCATCAATCAGTTTACCTACATGGAGAAACTCATGCAGTAGCCCTGGATATTTCTAAAGCTTTCGACGGAGTGCGGCACCGTTCCCTGTTGTCCAAACTCCCTTGCTATGGACTAAACTCTTTTTCCTTTGATTTCCTCATATCTCAGGAACAGAAAAATAAGAGTAAAAGTAGATAATGTATATTCCAATTTCCACTCAATTAACGCCGGTGTGCCGCAGCGATCAGTTCTGGCACCAACCCTGTTCCTCGTTCATGTTAATGATCTCTTCTCTGTCATCCAAAATCCCATCCATTTATAGGCAGATCAACACTTCATAGTTCATTCACACTCAGACATCCATTTACAAAAGTCTAATATCTCCAACTCTCAACTCAGTACAGCCATCTCTTTAAATCAAGACTTATCCACGCTCTGTGAATGGGGACAATATAACCTTGTCTCATTTAATTCTAATGTAACTATATATATACAATTTACTAATAGACAGGTATTGCCAAAATCGTATATTACCTTCAGTGCTACAAATATTCCCATTTCCAAAAATACTGAAATAATTGGCGTCTCACTTAACAATCCCTCAGCTGGACCTCTCATGTCAGATCACTTGCTAAAACCGCCTCAAAGAAACTTGGATTATTGTACAGAGTCCGTAACTTCTTCACTGACGAGCAGTTAAACTATAATTTATAAGAGTCATGTGCGCTCTAAGCTTGAATATTGCTCACCTTTGTGGAACGGATGTGGAGAGGTTGCAGTAAAACAACTAGACAAAATTCAGAAAAAAGCTGTTAGAATTATTAATAACCCTGCTATTACTAATAAACTACCTCCCCTACAAGTAAGAAGGAATGTTGCCTCCTTTGCATTATTTTACAGATATTTTTTTAGCAAATGCTCAGACGAAGTTGCGTCCATGGTGCCACCTCTCCATGTCTTCCCTCGTGCTACACGGGCATCTGGCAGCGCTCATGACTGGAATGTCACTCAGCCATACTGCAGAACTTCTGCCTGTCAGAATTCTTTCATTCCCCGAACTGCATCTCTCTGGAACTAGCTTCCCCAGAGTTGTTTCCCTCCCAACTTCAACCTACAGCTGTTCAAGTCTAAGTGTTACAGATATTTTATAACCAGAGGACACCAGTGATCTGGTGTATGGATTTATTTATTTTTTTATTTGTTTTTCCTTCCTCTGTTCTGTTATTTAAAATATATATATCCATCCATATATATATATATATATATATATATATATATATATATATATATATATATATATATATATATATATATATAATTCTTTTCCTGCATCATGATCCGGATCCACCTTAAAATCTAACCAACTCTTTCAATGAAATCCTATCACATCTTTCTGAGTCATTTTGTACACAAACACACACGAATGAGTAGATAACCTTCGTCCTACCTCACTGGAGGTGAATTATGCAAAGTAAATCGCCCAGGAAGATGTGCTACGAAGCTTCCCCTGCCCTCTCAAACAGGGCCCTTACACTCCAACCTGTCAACTTCAGGATGTGCCGACACAACGCAGCCGAGGGGACGTGGATGGGGACGTATGAACTACAGCCGACCTGACCTTCTGACTTAGATACCTTCCTCTTACTATTCCTCGATCCCACTGACACTAACACCACCACAATCACCTCCAGAGGCACCACCACAAACACCACCACAATCACCTCCACAGACACCACCACCACAAACACCACCACAATCACTTGCACAGACACCACCACAACTACACAGATATTTCATTACCGGACTTACAGTAATTTGGATGCTGAAATTTAGAATGTTGTTCCAGATGATGAAAATATAGCACTAACACAGATGAGGTATTAATGGCAGATATTAATGCTAACACTACCACCACAGCTACCAACACTAACCCTGGCACCACAGCTACCATCACTGCCACCACCACCACCAACACTACCCCTGACACCACAGCTACCAACACTGCCACCAACAATACCCCTGCCACCACAGCTACCATCACTGCCATCACCACTACCAACTCTACCCCTACCACCACAGATACCACCAGTGACAATACCACAACACCTTTCACAACAACTGCCAACATAACCACTACCACACCTGACTTCCTGATCACTACCACCACACCCAACATTGACACCGCCACCACACATGCTAGCACTACCACTACCACCACAACCACCAGCACTACCACAACTACCACCACTCCTTAACAGAGTTCAGTGTATGCGTACGATTCTCGCTGATATTCGTCCAAGACTTCACCGCCATCATCCGTTACGCTACAAGGCACGATGCTAACACCAGGATGATCAGTAAGTCGTGTGTGTGTGTGTGTGTGTGTGTGTGTGTGTGTGTGAGAGAGAGAGAGAGAGAGAGAGAGAGAGAGAGAGTGCAATTATCTTCAGCGAACTCCACCCCACACAACCCCACCATTACCCCACTACACACCACCCAACCCATCATTAACCCACTGCACCCCACCCAACCCATCATTACCCCATTACATACCACCCAACCCATCATTACCCCACTGCACCCCACCCAACCCATCATTACCTCACTACACACCACCCAACCCATCATTACCCCACTACACACCACCTAACCCATCATTACCTCACTACACACCACCCAACTCCACCATTACCCCACTACATACCACCCAACCCATCGTTACCCCACTACACACCACCCAACCCATCATAACCCCACTGCACCCCCCCAACCCCACCATTTCCACACTATACACCTCTTTACCCCACCATTACCACAGTGCACCACACCCACCCCACCATTACCTTACTGCACCCCACACAACCCCGCCATACTCCACCCTACATCCCCTGATAGTTTAACCCCACACCGCTCAACCCAACCCCACTATTACCCCACTCCTGCAGGTGTGGGTTTGCGTTAAGTTAGGTTAAGTTAGTTTAGGTTATGTTTGAAGGGACTGATTGTCTTGTGCAAGAGTGGATTAGGTTAGGCGAGATTAGGTTAGGTTAGGTTCAGTTACAAATGAAGTGACTAATATTTTCTGCAGGTGTGGGCTAAGGTGTGTTAGGTGACTGTCTGGCTATCTATCTATTGCCAGACGCCTCAATCCCATAAGAGGTGGCCACAAACAAATCGCCTCCATGTCGCCCTGTCCCCCACCATTTCACTGCCCTGCTCCCAGCTCAGCGCCGTAGATAGTCCAGTTCACACACCCCTCTCTCATATACCTCTCCACTCCATCCCTCCATCTCATCCTTGGCCTCCCTCTCCCTCTGTCCCTTTCCACCTCACTCACATACACTTCGTCAGTCTCTCGCTCTCCATCCTCTCCATATGGCCAAACAGTCTCACTGTATTTCTCCTAACGCTTTCTGCCACATCCACATCCACACCACAACGCTCCATCATTTCCTCATTTATCAGTCTGTCTTTCCATGTGACTCCACATGCTCCTCTCAAATGACTCATTTCCACTGCTCTCACTCTTGACTTGTGTCCCTCCAACAATAGGCTAAAGTACGCAAGATTTGGTTACGTCTTGTTAGTTTGGGTTTGATTAGTTTGTTAGATTCAGTTAGGTTTGGTTAAGCTGGGCTAGGTTAGGTTAGATTGTTAGATTAGGATAACATAATATGGAAGTGACTAATTATTTTCTTCCACAGGTGTTGGTTTTCAAAAAGAGGTGTGCAGGTGGGCAGGTATTTTCGTAAGTTTGTGGGAGTGGAAACTCTACCTGACACCTGGTATCTCAGGTGTTAATAGTGAGTGAAGGCTTCATCCACCTGTACTCCAACACACCTTAGTCCACTGCTGGTTAGTCCCTTTGTTTTTTTGGGGGGTATTCTAGCCCAGCCTAACCTAACCTTACCTCACCTAATCTAACCTAGCATAATCTAATTTGACCTAACCGTGCCTAATGTAACTGTACCTAACCTCACCTCACCTCATCTCACCTCATCTAACAAAACACTAATTGTAACCCAGTCTAACTTAACCTAACCTAACCTAACCTGAATCTTACCCAGTCCATTAAGACAACCTAATCTAACTCATCCTGACATCCAGTCTAACATAACAATAATAATAATAATAATAATAATAATAATAATAATAATAACAATAATAATAATAATAATAATAATAATAATAATAATAATAATAATAATAATAACAATAATAATAATAATAATAATAATAATAATAATAATAATGATAGTGATATTATTATGATGATGATAATGATGACAGTGATGATGTTGATGAACTCAAACCCATGTAAATTATTTCTTTAATATTTCACTGCTTTCAAGTAGATTTTATAAATTGGTCTGATACCTCTCTCTCTATCTCTCACTACTTACTTACTTACCTTCCTATCAATCTAGCTTTCTTTATCTGTTTTTGTATTTATCTTTCTATTTATCCATACCGAATTATTTGACTCTGTCTCTACCTTCCTACCTTCCTGTCAGTCTATCTACGTGTTTATCTCTCTCTCTCTCTCTCTCTCTCTCTCTCTATCCCTACCGAAATATTTGACTCTCTTTCTCTCTATCTATCTTCCTATCAATATCTATCTGTTTATCTTACCTACTTTCCTATCAGTCTGTTTCTTTGTTTATCTGTCTGTATATTTATCTCTCTATCTATCCATACTAAAATGTTTGACTCTCTTTCTCTCTCTTTCTCTATCTATCTATCTCAGACACACATTACACGCGTGTGTGCAAATGATATTTACTCTCCTGACCGGGAATCGCACCCGAGACTTCCAGACAGAAGTCAGTCACTGATGCCACTACACTACAGCGTGATGAAAGCTGAGCCACCTGAAGTTTTTGACGAACCAGGTAAATCCATTATGGGAGGATATATTTCAGTCACAACACAATAGCATAACTATTGCTCAGCCCCACGCAACTCGGCAAGTGACAGTGCAGTTTTAATCTATACCAGACACAACACGAGCGTCATTATGTTGGAGAGACACACATAACACTCGTGTGTACGAATGTTTTGAAGTATCGGGTTCGATTCCTGGTCAGGAGCGTAAAAAAAAAACATTTGTACACACTCGTGTAATGTGTGTCTCTCCAACATATAAAAAACACATACATACAAACATACACACACTAAGGAAAAATTTATTGGCTATGCTGAAATTTGCGACGAAGCTTTTCTGTGTGTTATACATTTTGCTCTCTCTCTCTCTCTCTCTCTCTGAGAGAGAGAGAGAGAGAGAGAGAGAGCTGAGTATGTGTGTTTTTGGATAGAGCTATTCATAATTATATATAAGCTACTGTATGTATGCAAAGATGTGTGTGTGTGTGTGTGTGTGTGTGTGTGTGTGTGTGTGTGTGTGTGTGTGTGTGTGTGTGTGTCAAATTTCAGAGATATTGATGTCGGATGTAATAGACTAACAAACAATAGTTCAGAATCGAGGTAGATGGAAGCGAAATTAGGGCTGATGATGATGATGGTTATATATGATGATGATGGTAATGATGACAAATCGCCTCAACACCGATCAAAGGAGAGTAAATAACAACCTCACCTCTATCGTATCATCCTCAGGTATCCTCAACTCTTATCCGTAATTCCTTGTAGAGATTTGGCTGTCATCTGCATCAGGAGTAATCAGTTTACTATATAGAAATAGAACTAAGGCTCTCATTGGCTGGATCCCATGACGTCACGCCTAGTATCCTTCTAGACAGGCTTCATCTTGCTCATTGTCCCCAGTGCTCTCTAACCATCAGCTGGGATGTACGCAGCTCTCACGTTGCATCAGTTTTTCGTGTTTTACTATGTTCTGCCGACGAACTGTTAGTGTGTTTGTGAAAAAGACGTAAGGAGAATATAAGTACAAGATGGCTGAGGGAGTAGGAAGCTGGAGTGAGTCGGGAGTACCATCAGAGAGAGAGGTAATGCAAGAGAGTTTGTTTACCATCTAGAGTGTTGTATTGTACCTGTGCTGTCGTCATCTGATCTTAACCTTTCACTGTCTTATCACTGTTCCCTGTTTGTTTTATCCTTATAGTTTATTGTTATAGTGTCTCTTGTCTTCTTGTCATTAACTTGAGGTGTGATGAGGGAAGGATGAATGAAATACGGGCTGGTGTAATATGCGATGCTTCGAGACGCCATGATGCGCTGTATTGGTTGAGCAGGCGTGATGGATATTGTTTTGGCCACTCATTAGGTGTGACGAAATTAGCTGACATTTTATTGAAGTAACAATAATTTATCCTAAGTTCTGGGTTTATTTGATTAAATGGACAAGAATCTAATGCATGCTGGAGAAGAATGAAGATAAATGGAGGGGCTTGTATGGCAAAAGTGATGTGGTGGAGGGGGAGAGAAAGGGACACTGGGAAGTGGAGGATGAGAAGGAAGTGGTTGAGGCAGAGAGTGGAAGAACGGGAGGGAGGTAGAAACGAGGATTGTTTAAGATCTAGACAGTAATTTTAAAGATATAGTTAATCATTTCTCTGTTTGAGCTCTTTATATGTGCCCCATTAGCAAAAGTAACATCTGTCACTAAAATACAGCGAGATTAGTGAAGGGTTAGACTTCTATAATGCTGTGTATTGAGGATGTGCAGTGTAGGTGAAAGATGCGCACGAGTATTTATCTCTCCCAGAACGCATGCGTAGACTGAATCCTTCCTTCCTTTAAGCTGAGGCCATCCACTTCCATTGCCCAGTATATAATATTTTTATTTATTTATTTACTTATTTATTCACTTCACCGAATATTTATTTTTCCCCAGACGATGTTAAACCTTGTAGAAACCATTCGTTCCTGGAATTTATTTATTTTAGACTTCTTCTTGCAGCCCAACTATTTCCTCTTCATTTTAATTCTCTCTCTCTCTCTCTCTCTCTCTCTCTCTCTCTCTCTCTCTCTCTCTCTCTCTCTCTCTCTTTAATCCATGCTTTTCCTGCACCATATATTCTCCTACCTTTTCGTACTTTGTTTTCTTCCATTAATTTTCATACGTATTAATCGTTCCCATAACCTATTTTCCCCCACTAGCTGCTTCTCTCTCTCTCTCTCTCTCTCTCTCTCTCACACACACACACACTATTCCACTCAGTGAACACCCACACATTATCTTTGACATGGTGTATGGGAGACAGTATTTACCTTTATGGGCAGACTCAGATGTACTCAGTTTAAGTCACCCATTTTTGACATTTTCCGGTGACGTTGACATTAGATTGATTGTTCTAAATAATTAATCCCATCGATCTTGTCTAACCCTCATCCCTTTCCTTCATATTTGGTCTTAACAGTGATAAAAACTCTTTAAATTGGCCTTCCTAGGTGAAGCTTTGAACTATCCTTGCGACCTTATCCTTTGACCTATTGTTCTAGAAGAAAAGGTCAAAATTCTATCAGTTTTTGTTGGAATCGGATATTTACACTGAGTTGCTTTGCTCTCTCTCTCTCTCTCTCTCTCTCTCTCCCGTGTGTGTGTGTGTGTGTGTGTGTGTGAGAGAGAGAGAGAGAGAGAGAGAGAGAGAGAGAGGTGGAGAGGGGGAAGTAACACAGTCTACTCCCAGCATGCACACTCTCCATGCATGTGTGTAACAGAATACATAATATTTTAGTCCCCCCTCTTCTATTGGGACTCATTACCGACTCGCATTTTCTTTTCTCTTTTTCTTTTCTTTTTTTCCCTCTATTTTTCTCGTTTCCTCTGCCTGTTTTCTCTTTTCTCTTTTTCCTTTTCTTGTCTGTTCTCTATTTTGTATCTCTTCCGCTTTTCTTGTTCTCTCCGTGCCTTTGTCCGATTATTTTTCAGTTTCCTATCACTTGCTTCGTTTTCCTCCCTATGGTCTATTTCACACACACACACACACACACACACCAATCCATCCATACATCCCCTAACAATCAGACGTCTTTCATTTACGAACATTCCAGAAAAATAAATTGAATGAGATCAAAAGAACTCCATGTCTTTGATGACGAGACCTCAAGGGAGACCATCTGAAAACGCTGACGAGACCGAGGACGATATTAAAAGGCCCCAAGAAACCAGGAAGACTGACGAGGACTGCATGGTTTCTTTTGGTTTCTTGTACAGAGTTCGAAGATGTGAGGTGGTTTTTAGTCTCGTTGCTAAGGGAGAACGTGTGTGTGTGTGTGTGTATGTGTGTGTGTGTGTGTGTGTGTGTGTGTGTGTCGTATTACAGTTCATTACACTTTAATCACACTAATTTCTTCATCAAATGTCAGCTATTATTTTCACACATTTCGTTGGAAGTCATAATTACAATAGTATTATTTGCCAAAAGATATAAATCGTCATAATACTCAGTGGTTATTCTCTCTCTCTCTCTCTCTCTCTCTCTCTCTCTCTCACACACACACACACACACACACACACACATATACATACACACACCGATTCTCTCTCTCTCTCTCTCTCTCTCTCTCACGAGAGAGAGAGAGAGAGAGAGAGAGAGGTGGGGTAGGGTGGAAGCAACACAATATACTGTCAGCATGCAAACGCTCCATGCACGATTGTAACAGAATGCATAACAATTTAGTTCCCCCTTTTCTACTGGGACTCGCTATCGACTATCATTTTCATTTCTTTTTCCTTTTCTTTCTCTTTTTCTTTTTATCTTTCTCTTTTCCTCTGTCTTATTTTCTCTTTTCTCTTTTGCCTTCTCTTTTTATTTATTGTATTAATTATTTTCCGTCTTTCTGTCTCTCTCCTTGCCTTGTTTTCCAATTTTTTTTATCTTGTCCTCTATCTCTGGCTTCGGTTTCTTTTCTATGGTCACACTCCCCCTTCCCTCCACACACACACACACACACACACACACACACTTCTTCCCCACACACACATCAATCCATACATACATCCCTTAAGAATCAGACGTCTTTCATTTAAAAACAACACCTCTGAGAAAAAAACATAAATTTATAAATTGATTGAGATCACAAGAATTTAATGCCTTCATGACGAGACATCAAGGGAGACCATCTGAAAACGCTGACGAGACCGACGACGAGATTGAAAGGCCCCAAGAAACCAATGAGACTGAGGAGGACTGCATGGCTTCTTTTGGTTTCTTGTAGAGAATTAGCAGATGTGAAATGGTTTTTAGTCTACTCGCTGCAGGAGAACGTGTGTGTGTGTGTGTGTGTGTGTGTGTGTGTGTGTGTGTGTGTGTGTGTGTGTGTGTGTTTGTCGTATTACATTTAATTACACTTTAATGACTCTAATTCTTCATCTCTTCCTTCAGTAATTATTTTCACACATTGTCTTGATCCTATTAATTACAATAATATTTTTTGCAACATGATATACTGTAAATGGTCATATTAGTCGGTGGTTATTCTCTCTCTCTCTCTCTCTCTCTCTCTCTCTCTCTCTCTCTCTCTCTCTGTTTGTGTGTATTTGTTTTGTTTTTTTTGGTATAATATATGGTATAAAGAAAGTCAAAAATACCAATGAAAGAACCGGCAAGCATCACACACACACACACACACACACACACACACACACATTTATAGTCTCCAAGTGCACATTGGCTTCACATACAGTAAAAAAAAAAAAAAAAAAATAGGGGACCAATTTTCTTGTGATTAATTTTTGCACATTTTTCCATTCTCTTCTATGTAATCTAATGTCTTTTTTTAATAAATAACATACACATGTAGTAAAAAAATAAAGGTATATTTAGTGGTCCAGTTCTCGTCGGTACAGCAGGACTCTTCAAACCTCTTCCTTAGCTATTTGTTTTGCTTATTACTCCTTACCAATTTTCTGTATGTAATTATTGCCTTTTTCAGTAAGTACCCTTCACGTGAAATGAAAAAGACAGGACATATTATTAGGTCCATTTCTCGTCGGTACGGCAGGGCTCTTTACACCTTTTCATTAGCGATTTATTTTTGCATACCATACTTGTCCTTGATATTCCTCCTCATATTGTTCCATAAATAACTTTTACAAATTCTACCTTTAAAATTTCCAGTATGTTATTTTTAACCTATTAACATAAATAAAAATAAATTGATAAGGTAGAAATTATAACCGACGAGAACAGGACCCATTTAATACCACTCGTCATTTATGGAAGCTCCTTAATACCTCTTCTTGAGCGATTTATTTTGCCTATACATTACTGTTCTCTTCCGTGTTCCATAAATCCGTCCAATATCACCATACTCTGCATAACTAACACACAAAAGAATATTAACGACACATATCCAAAAATAAATCGGTGAGGAATAGGTATTAGGGAGCCTTCTCAGCCTACGACAATACGGGTCCACTACTCGTATTCCCGTCGGTTATGGAAGCTCCCTAACACATCTTTCGTAGCGATTTATTTTTGAGTAGGGGTGTTGGTATCCTTTTATAAGTAATGCAGAGTATGGCGATAATGGAAGGATTTATGTGACACAGAAGAGAAAATACATGTAAGGTGGAAGAAGCAAAGTAAATCGCTCAGGAAAAGGTGTTTGGGAGCCCTTCATCGACAAGAATGTGGACTCAGGTGTGTAGGAAGTAAATTAGGTGGAGGTAAATCCACCATCACAGCCGTACCTGTAGGGAAGGGGAAAGGTGTTAGGGAGGTAAATAATAAGCTGCATAGGTAAATAATTAAGAAGTCTACCTGGTTTCCTCTCCCATTACAGAGGCCATGCATCTCTCTCTCTCTCTCTCTCTCTCTCTCTCTCTCTCTCTCTCTCTCTCTCTCTCTCTTCAGATAACTCTCTTCCCCATGTACTGCCTTTCTATTTATCAATCCATCGATCAGTATGTCCTTCGGTCTATCTATCTGTCTATCTACCCATCGAACACTTAACTCCTTCCTCACCTAGGTCTGCCTTAACCCTCCCAGTGCCATGCCTCTCCCTGCCTCACCCTTCCTGTGTGCTGGTTGTTGAGGCAGGGTGCGACAGAGCGAGGGTGGAGTGTGACAGAAAACGGGGCGCTCCTCGCTGGGGGCACTGCAGCAGGCTCTCAGTGCAGGACCCAGTGAGCAGAAGTAGGGTGGCAGAGGCTACTAATGAACAGGCTAGGCTCGTGGGTAGGGCAGGTAGGCAGGAGGTGTTGTGGTGTTGCATGGCGGCTAATTCCTCGCCTGAAAATAAAGTCAGTGTAATTAGAGAGATGACTGTTGATAACCGATACAGAATGAGTGATAAATAATGGTAGTGATAATAATGACGGTGATAAAAAATAATAATGATAATAATGTTAGTGATAATTATGACAGTCATACATAAATGATACATAGTAAGGAAATAATGATACTCCTTTCAATGTAACTTGGCCCAGATTTTCGTGCTTTT
This sequence comes from Coenobita brevimanus, assembly GCF_032717465.1. Classification (NCBI taxonomy): domain Eukaryota; kingdom Metazoa; phylum Arthropoda; class Malacostraca; order Decapoda; family Coenobitidae; genus Coenobita; species Coenobita brevimanus. The sequence continues at coordinate 38,830,478 of NC_137057.1, forward strand.
GCAGCTTATTTCGCGTAGCTCAGTGGCAGAAAAAGACAATGCTATGGCTCTACATCCATTCCATAGCACTTCATCGTGTTTAGCACCTTATTCTAGTGTAAATCCATTGCTACTCCTCAGCATTCAAAATAAAGAGATGACAGTTTTAGGCCAAGTTAGAGGGAAAAGGGTAGAGAAAAAAGTAATACATAATAATACCGATACAGAGAGGGATACATAATTATAGCGATAGTTCGTAGTATAACTGTAAATTCTTGACCCCGTATCGTATCGGCTGAAGAAGCTCCCTAACACCTTTTCCTGAGCGATTTAATTTGCTTATTACACCTTGCCGTCCTCTTCTGTCTTAAATCATTCTAGTATCACCCTAATCTTCATAAATAACGTACAAAAGGATATTAGCCAGCAGTATCCAAATAAATCGGTAAAGATGAGGTGTTAGGGAACCTCCTGACCAGACGAAAATAAGAGCCTTGGAGTCTTAATAATAAAAAGAATCTTATTATTAATGTGAAGTTGGAGGGACACATATGAAATTTATTACACCATGGACTGTGGGTAATTAACAGTGATAAATGATATAATTTATGATAACTAGGTCTTGCTGGTGTCATAATTAATAGGGGATAAAAGAGGGTTCGTCATGAAAGAGAGAGAGAGAGAGAGAGAGAGAGAGAGGGGGGGGGAGAAAAGAAATAGATCAAACGGTTCTAGAACTAATCCATGAGGAGAGAGAGAGAGAGAGAGAGAGAGAGAGCTGAAAAATAATCTTGCTTTTGGCTTTAACTCTGAAGAATATTGATATACAGGTAATGCGTGTGTTGTATCCGATGGCTTACGTGGAGAGGTCATGAGAGACGTGTATTGCATGATTGAGCTGCACACCTGATTTTTACCTGCATGACCTCTGATTTGGGCTTTTTACCTGTGTGTGTGTGTGTGTGTGTGTGTGTGTGTGTGTGTGTGTGTGTGTGTGTGTGTGTGTAACCATTATCACTGACCTGTTGAATCACCCTTACCTGACCTCGTTACTCGTGGATAGTCATCCATTATGGAATTAGTATTATCACAGGTCAGCGGACGTTAATTTCTCTCTCTCTCTCTCTCTCTCTCTCTCTCTCTCTCTCTCGAGATTGGAAGGGGCGAATGGAGACTTGTTTTAAAACCTTCTACTTGATAGGTTTTCCATATGTAGTGTGTGGTGTGGCAGTGTGAGATGTGGCAGTGTGAGGTGTGGCAGTATGAGGTGTGGCAGTGTGTGGTGTGGCAGTGTGAAGTATGGCAGTATGAGGTGTGGCAGTGTGTGGTGTGGCAGTGTGTGATGTGGCAGTGTGTGGTGTGGCATTGTGTGGTGTGGCAGTGTGTGGTGTGGCAGTGTGTGGTGTGGCAGTGTGTGGTGTGGCAGTGTGAAGTATGGCAGTATGAGGTGTGGCAGTGTGTGGTGTGGCAGTGTGTGATGTGGCAGTGTGTGGTGTGGCATTGTGTGGTGTGGCAGTGTGTGGTGTGGCAGTGTGAAGTATGGCAGTATGAGGTGTGGCAGTGTGTGGTGTGGCAGTGTGTGGTGTGGCAGTGTGTGGTGTGGCAGTGTGTGGTGTGGTAGTGTGTGGTGTGGCAGTGTGAGGTATGGCAGTGTGTGGTGTGGCAGTGTGAAGTATGGCAGCGTGAGGTATGGCAGTGTGTGGTGCGGCAGTGTGTGATGTGGCAGTGTGTGATGTGGCAGTGTGTGATGTGGCAGTGTGTGGTGTGACATTGTGTTGTGCGGCAGTGTGAGGTATGGCAGTATGAGGTGTGGCAGTGTGTGATATGGCAGTGTGTGATGTGGGAATGAGTGGTGTGGCAGTGTGTGATGTGGAGTGTGTGGTGTGGCAGTGTGTGATGTGGCAGTGTGTGATGTGGAGTGTGTGGTGTGGCAGTGTGTGGTGTGGCAGTGTATGATGTGGAGTGTGTGGTGTGGCAGTGTGTGGTGTGGCAGTGTGAGGTATGGCAGTATGAGGTATGGCAGTGTGTGATATGGCAGTGTGTGATATGGCAGTGTGAGATATGGCAGTGTGAGATGTGGCAGTGTAAAATATGGCAGTGTGAGGTATGGCAGTGTGAGATGTGGCAGTGTGAGGTATGGCAGTGTGAGATGTGGCAGTGTGAGGTATGGCAGTGTGAGGTATGGCAGTGTGTGATATGGCAGTGTGAGATGTGGCAGTGTGAGGTATGGCAGTGTGAGATATGGCAGTGTGAGGTATGGCAGTGTGAGGTATGGCAGTGTGTGATATGGCAGTGTGAGATGTGGCAGTGTGAGGTATGGCAGTGTGAGGTATGGCAGTGTGAGGTGTGGCAGTGTGAGATGTGGCAGTGTGAGGTATGGCAGTGTGAGGTATGGCAGTGTGAGGTATGGCAGTGTGAGATGTGGCAGTGTGAGGTATGGCAGTGTGAGGTATGGCAGTGTGAGGTGTGGCAGTGTGAGATGTGGCAGTGTGAGATGTGGCAGTGTGAGATGTGGCAGTGTGAGGTGTGGCAGTGTGAGGTGTGGCAGTGTGAGATGTGGCAGTGTGAGATGTGGCAGTGTGAGATGTGGCAGTGTGAGATATGGCAGTGTGAGGTGTGGCAGTGTGTGGTGTGGCAGTGTGTGGTGTGGCAGTGTAAGGTATGGCAGTGTGAGGTGCGGCAGTGTGTGATGTGGCATTGTGTTGTGCGACAGTGTGAGGTATGGCAGTATGAGGTGTGGCAGTGTGTGATATGGCAGTGTGTGATGTGGGAATGTGTGGTGTGGCAGTGTGTGATGTGGAGTGTGTGGTGTGGCAGTGTGTGGTGTGGCAGTGTGTGATGTGGAGTGTGTGGTGTGGCAGTGTGTGGTGTGGCAGTGTGAGGTATGGCAGTATGAGGTATGGCAGTGTGAGGTGTAGCAATCTACAGGTTGGCAGTATGAAAAATAATAATGTTTGTTTTACACTTGCTTCCTAAATTCCATATGATCAAAGTGTATGTCTCAAAAACTCTCAATAAAGTAATGGTTCATATGTATACAGGTATCATGCATGTGTTGAAAATACTGAATATTGCAATGACTATGATGTTGCATAATCTCCAGCTCATAACACGTGATAGATGCATTTGGCTTCCTATTACATTTTGAAGCGATTTGCAGTGTTGGATAGTACTGTGTTAGGGAAGCCTGTGTTTATATGAGATGGGGAGGTGTGGTAGTGTGAGGTGTGGTAGTGTGTAGTGTGGTAGAGTAAGATGTGGCAGTGTGAGGTATGGCAGTGTTGGAAGTGATAGGATGTGTAAAATAAGATTGAGATGTGGCGGTATGAGGCGTGGTAGTGTTGGGTGTGGCTGTGTTAGGTGTGTCAGTGTGTGTTGTGGTTGTGTTGTGGTGTGTGATGTGGCAGTGTTTGGTGTGGCAATGTAAGGTGTATTAGAGTGAAGAGTGTTAGTGTGAGAAGTGGTAGTGTGAGGAGTGATAGTGTTAGGTGGTAGTTTGAGGTAGCAGTGTGGTATATGGCAGAATGAGGTAACGTGGTGTGTAGTGTGACAGTATGTGATGTGGCAGTACGAGTATGAGGGAACGTGGTGTATGTTGAGACAGTGCGAGGTCCTTCTCAGATCAGTAAAGTAGTTTGGGGGTAGCAAGAATAAAGTATGAATGCCGAAACTCACTGCTAAACACGTGCACTGTAACTTGTAATGACTCTGTATATTTCGAGTGTACATTTGAGACACTTTGAACAAGTGGGGTAAAATACACCTTCCATATACACCTTAATTACTACAGGTTCTTCCTAAGATTAATTACACCTCAGAAGTTAGCAAGACCTAAAGTAAACGCTATATCAGAAGGCTCAGTGGCTCGCATCTCACCTTTCAACACGTGCACCGTAACATTCAGTGGCTCTGTACACGTGGAAGTGCACGTGTAGGTACCAGAATCGGAGTGTGTGGCGTGGGATCGAGCCAGGGTGAGTCAGGAAACAGGCCTCTTCACGTTGTTCTCGGTGACCTGGAAATCGTTGGCCTTTGGGGTAAGAACAGGGTGGCCTCCCTCGTTCCAGGCAAGGAAGGCTGGAGGCGGACATCCCTGGACTTGGCACGCTACTTCCAGGCTACTTCCAGTCTGGGCATACACCTCTCTCCTCGCCTCTACTGTTGCCACCGACTCTGTTGATTGAGTAACTGTTTAAACGGATATCTGAAAGACGGAAACAGTAACTAAGAAGACTTTAAATGGCTTAGCAGTGGACAGCCCTGGATTGACACTACTTCCAGGCTAATTCCAGGCTGCACATACACCTCTCTCCTCGGCTGTACTGTTTCTACGGCTTCTGGTAATGGGAGAAAATTATATCTATGTACGATGATATTTGATGTGATACGAAAATTTAAGAATACCGAAGTTTTTTCAGTGCAAGGAAGAAGGAACCAAAGGCCAGAAGCTCGTAAGATTGTTCACTCCAAGAAAAAAAAAAAAAAAAAAGCAAGATAGAGAGCCAAATTCAAGATCTGTTCATTTCGAAATGCTGGACACACTGCGTTTCAAAGACTGGAGGTCATAAACAGAAGGAATTGGAGACAGGAAGACAGTTCCAGAAGTGCATTGGAGATATAAGGACAGCTGAAGAGCAGCGTCAGGGCCCAGGTGGAAGACTGCAAAAGTACACCCGTGGGCTAAAAAATGCTCAACAATGAAAACCTAATATCTCAAAGAAGAAAAAAATATGAACAAATGCAGTGAGTGGGTAATATATTTGTTGAGTCAGGAGGGGATTAATAATATAAAAATGTACACCTCTCTGCTCGGCACACCTAGATAGATGGGTGAATAGACTGCTAGATAGATAGATATTAGATAGACAGAGAGATAAATAAAGATACAACCGAATTCCATCACGCCTAGCTAAAATATCAACATTCCCCCAACACAAATTCCCATGTGTTATAAAAGCAGGCTATATTACTGGCAGCGCTGGTTGCATTATGGCCACTAATCTGGACTGATAGATAGATAGATAGATAGATAGATGGCCTGGAACCTGGACTAACACTAATGACCTCGTTTGGTGCCCTGGGTGGAAGCAATAATAATTACATTACTGAGGCCATGGTTCACACACACACACACACACACACACACACACACACACACACACACACACACACACACACACACACACACACACACACACACACACACACACACACACACACATTTACCCCCCCTGTGTGTGTGTTGATAGACATTCATTAGCGACTCAATTCTGTCAGTATAATGGAGTTTTTCTTATAAAATTCTGGCTGTGTCCTAACGATTTTATTCAATTTAAGAGAAATGACTGAGAAACTTTATCTGGGAGCAGACACATACTTACGTCTGTGTGTGTGTGTGTGTGTGTGTGTGTGTGTGTGTGTGTGTGTGTGTTGGGTTTTGCTTATTATGGACACTCTCTCTCTCTCTCTCTCTCAACCTCAGTCATTCCCACATACAACAACATGCAACCAACGACGTACCTTTCACGTCCCTAATTCACCTCTAAATCATAAATACTAACTCTCCCATACCTTCCACCCCAGCAAAACCTTCTCCTTGAATAACTCACAGTAACTCACCGTATAGTTATGCAAGTTCCTGATCCCACAAGGCAGCATGGCAGTAGTTCCGGATACCACCCTGACCGTCTTCCCCATGGCATTTGTGAAGGAAGGACCGCTTAAGGTGGAATACTGGATAGGGGACGTTTCCTTGAGTATATCTTGCCATGCTGAGTTGTCTGGAGTGGATAAAGAAAGGTTGAGAGAGAGAGAGAGAGAGAGAGAGAGAGAGGGAGAGAACAGATTGTACCATTAGGCTATCTACAGCTCCGAGAGTATAAATGATTTTTTGACCTCGCTTGTACCCCAGCATATAAATTTATCACCCATCTTCCCCACTTGGGAAGGCAGAATTTCTCACTCAGTCTTTCATTCGGTCTTGGAAATGGCTTTTATGTGTTTGCTCATATATTAGTTATTTATATTGCTTTACCTGAGTCATTACAGTAAAGTGCGATGGATTTTGGTATATGGTGAAGAGAGGAGATAATAGAGATTGCCATGTTTAAGTATTTTTATTTTTATGCGAGGAAGAAGGAACCAAAGGCCACGAGCCAGCAAGAAGAGTTCCCTCCAAGAGAAAAACAAAATACAATAGAGAGAAAAATTCAAGATCCATTCATTTCGAGATGCCTGGACACACTGGGATTGAAAGACTGGAGATCATAGGCAGCAGGAAATATAGACAGAGGGAGACAGTTCCAGAGCTGATCTGTTGCATAAATGAAGGACTGGGAGTAACGGTTAACTCTTGCATTAGAGAGTTGGACAGAAAAGGGATGAGAGTTTGCTGCTAGACGGGTGCTATGCGCCCGTGTAGAGGTGGAGGAATGCATGCAGGCAGTTCAGAGGAGCAATGACCATTAAAGCAGCGATAGAAAAGAGATAAAGAGGCAACAGTGCGGCGAAGGGAGTCAGTAAGAGGAGGAAAGTTAATGAGACGAAAAGCCTTTGACTCCACCCTATTGAGAAGAGCTGTATGTGGGGAGCCTCCCCACACATGAGAGTTGTACTCCACACAGGGGCGGATAAAACCCCTGTATAGAGTCAACAATTGTGCAGGGGTAGAGAAAGAACGGACTCGGCTTAGCACACCCAATCTCTTGGAAGCAGATTTTACACGAGATGTAATATGATCTTTCCAAGATAAGTCCCGTGTAAATGAAACCTCAAGCATATTCAAGGATAATGCAGGATTAAGCTGAATATTATTAAACATTAGTGGGTATACCTGTGGAAGATTTTGACGGGTTGATAGGAGTAAGAACTGAGTCTTAGATGCTTTAAAAACAACCATATTATTTTTACCCCAGTTAGAGATACGAGCCAAGTCAGACATTAGGTGTGCCATAGCCTCATCCCTCGTTTGTTGAAGTAACTGCTGAGATGGGCGTTGTGGGAACCGAATGGAAAGGTGAAGGGTGGAGTCATCAGCGTATGAGTGGATAGGGTTAGATGTACAGCTCAGAAGGTCATTGATGAATAAAAGGAAGAGAGTTGGTGATAGGACAGAGCCCTGAGGAACACCACTGTTGATAGATCTGGGAGAAGAACGATGGCCGTCAACAACAGCGGCTATACAACTACCAGAAAGGAAGCTAGCGATGAAGGCACAGATAGAAGGATAGAAACCGTAAGAGGGCAGTTTGAAAATTAAAGATTTATGCCAGACTCGATCGAAAGCCTTTGAGATGTCAAGTGCAATGGCAAAGCTTTCGCCGAAGTCCCGAAAAGAGGATGATCAGGAGTCTGAAAGGTAGGTGAGAAGATCGCCAGTGGAGCGTCCCTGACGGAACCCGTACTGACGATCAGAAAGAAGGTTGTGATAGGAAAGATGCCTTAAAATTTTTCTATCGAGAATTGATTCGAAAACTTTTGAAATACAGGACATTAAAGCAATTGGACGATAGTTGGAGGGTTGGGAGTGGTCACCCTTCTTTGGGACTGGCTGAATGAGAGCAAACTTCCAGCAAGAAGGAAAGGTACAAATTGACAGACAAAGGCGAAAGAGTTTGCCTAGGCAGGGTGTAAGCACAGAAGCACAGTTTTTGAGAACAACAGGAGGGACTCCATCAGGCCCATATGCCTTACTAGTATTGAGGCCAGTGATGGCAGAAAATACATTAGCTGAAGATATTTTAATGTCAGCCATGAGGAAGTCAGAGGCGGGAAGTGATGGAGGAACAGCACCGGAATCGTCTAAGGTTGAATGGGAGGAGAAAGTCTGTGTGAAGAGATCTGCTTTATCAGTAGAAGAAATAGCTACAGAACCATCAGAGTAGAAAAGAGGAGGGAAGGATGATGAGGTAAGGTTGTTAGAAAGGTTTTTGCCAAGGTGCCAGAAGGAGCGGGAAGAATTCGAGTAGGAGAGTTGAGAGCATTTAGTACGGATGAAATTATTTTTAGCAGAGCAAAGAACAGACTTAGCACGATTCCGGGCAGAAACGTAAAGATGATGTGATTCAGGGGTGGGTTGGCTCTGGTACCTTTTGTAGGCCCTCTCCTTGTTGCGGACAGCATTAGAACAAGCGTGATTAAACCAAGGCTTTTTTGCGTTAGTCCAAGGATCTGAGAAAGGAATGTATGCCTCCATGCACGAGAGAATAACCTCCATAATGCACAAAGCACACTCAGATGGCTCACGGCCATGGAAGCAATAATCATTTCAGGGAAAATCAAAGAAGTACTGCCTGAGGGCCTCCCAATCTGCAGCTCCAAAATGCCACAGGCGACGTTTCCCTGGAGGGTCCATAGGCCGTATCGGAGTGATAGGACAGGTTAAGGTGATAAGGTTGTGATCGGAGGAGCCCAACGGAGAGAAAAGATTAACAGTGTAAGCAGAAGGATTAGTTGTGAGGAAGAGGTCAGGTATGTTGGAGCTCTCTCCAAGGGGGTCTGGGATACAGGTAGGGTGCTGTACAAGCAGCTCTAGGTCATTAAGGATAGAAAAGATGTAGGCTTGTTCACCAGGTGGATAAGTGAAAGGAGATGAGAGCCAAAGGTGTTGGTGAACATTGAAATCTCCTAGAATGGAGATTTCAGAGATAGGAGAAATGGATAGAATGTGTTCCATCGCAGAAGTAAGATAGTCGAAGAATTTTTGATAGTCAGTAAAATTAGGGGATAAGTAAACAGCACAGATATATTTAGTCAGAGAATGACAGGAAAGCCGAAGCCAGAGTGTAGAGAATTCAGAAGAATCGAGTTCAGGAACACGAGAGCAAGATAAGATGTTGCATATATATAGACAACAGCCACCTTTGGCTTTGAAATGCGTGTTGAGAAAGTAGGAGGATCTTAGTGATACGCGCGCGCGAGCGCGAGCGCGCGCACACACACACACACACACACACACACACACACACACACACACACACACACACACACACACACACACACATCAAAATACACTACCCACTGTCCCTTTGCGCGCGCTGGTGTAAGAATTCACTTTCTACTCCATAAAACCAGCAACAAACACAAATAAAAACACCGCAAGCGATCCCCCAGATAATTTTGAAGATGGTAAGCACAAAAAATTTTATCATAAAACAATTAGATCATGCAAAAAAAAAAAAAAATCGAGTGAAGAAATGCATATGGGGCAAAGTGTCGGCTGGATTTTATTTATTTATTTATGGATGGTTGTATTAATGGTGGTAGGTGGTGGCGACCATCATCCACTCACTTGATGTAGTGCTGCCTACTTCTTCCTTAGCCTTTATCATTCTTTTTCTGTGCCTCCCCTCCTCTCTTCCTATTTCTCGCATCTTTCCTGTCACTTCTTATTGCTTTTCTTTCCTTTACAGGTGGCTTTACATTGAGTGACAAGCCAAATCGTTTCCTGTAAGCCAAGAAACCATTTACAACGCTGGGTGGTAACCATATAACCAAACCATACGTGCTCCCTACGTGTGAACAAGTGGGTTGGTGGAGGGTTAGTGCCCCTCCCCTTAAAACAAATAACTCAAAGTCAAATGGCCACCCCTTAAGGGATTATGGCGTCTGGCAATAGATAGATAGATAGGTTGTATTAATCACTTCCTCTTCCTCCTCCTCCTCCTCCTCCTTCTTCTTCTTCTTCTTCTTTCTTCTTCTTCTTCTTTCTTCTTCTTCTTCTTCTTCTTTCTTCTTCTTCTTCTTCTTCTTCTTCTTCTTCTTCTTCTTCTTCTTCTTCTTCTTCTTCTTCTTCTTCTTCTTCTTCTTCTCCTGCTCCTCCCCCTCCTCCTGCTCCTCCTTGTTCTTGATTTTTCTTCATTTTCTTTTTTTCTTTCCTCCTCCTCCTCCTCGTCGTCATCGTCCTCCACATCCTCCTCCTCCTCCTACTTTCTTCTTCTTCTTCTTCCTCGTTCTCTTTCTCTTCTTCTTCTTTATTCCTCTCCTTTCTTTTCTTCTTCTTCTTCTTCTTCTTCTCCTCCTCCTCCTCCTCCTCCTTCGCCTCCTTCTTGTGCTTGATCTTTCTTCTTTTTCTTTTTTTCTTCTTTTCTCCTCCTCCTCCTCCTCCTCCTCTTCCTCCTCCTCCTCCTCCTCCTCCTTCTTTCTTCTTCCTCTTTCTCTTTCCTTTGTTCTTCTTCTTTCTTCCTCTCCTTCTCCTTCTTCTTCTTCTTCTTCTTCCTCGGCCTCCCCCTCCTCCTCCTCCTCCTCCTCTTCTTCTCCTTCTTCTTCTTCTTCTTCTTCTTCCTCTTCCTCACCCTCTTCCTCTTCCTCTTTTACAGGGCATTAAGGTACTCGTCATCACCACTATAAATAACCCTTTTCATGTACTCAAAAAAAGGGTATGTCACTAGTGAATTAAAAGGAATATTTTATTTATTTTACCAGTGAAGGAGAGAGACTTTGAGGGTGACATTTCCTGGGTCACAATACGGGTCACTTCCAGGTCATAGCAGGTCTTGAAATGGTCGCTATAATGTCATTGGTATCGTCTACATATTCAGATTATTTATGTTGGGGTCTTGACTTTTATATCAATTCTGAATGTGTATTGTTGAGGTCGCTTTTATTACTTGCAGTTCGTTTATGTTATACGTCCCTATCATCACATCCCCAGGTCGAGGTTTTGTCATTAAGGTGCACAGGTGGTGACTTAATTTTCCACCCTATTATCAAGTCATCAATGTACACTTTCCAGTCATACTATCGTCCATCTCTATCGTTAAATCTTCAGTGTCCACTCTCTAATCTTACTGTCGTCAATCTCTATCATCAATTTTTCAGTGTTCAGTCTGCAAGTGGTATTATGTATGTATGATATAAAATGGTATGATGTCCAGGTGTCACTATAAAAAGTACCTGGTTTTGTCAATTTGCGTGGTAAGTGGTCGTGCTGAAACCTTACATATTG
>NC_137057.1:38846401-38918901 GCF_032717465.1 Coenobita brevimanus
TATTGCATGTTTAAGAAAAATATGTGGTGTTCCGTCTTCGTTTCTCTCTCTCTCTCTCTCTCTCTCTCTCTCTCAGGGGTAACTTTAAAATATTCACCGCCTCACACCATCACCACTTCCCTTCACGTTTCCAACACTGACATTAATATCGAGGCTTTAAATAACTCACACACCAGCGTTTAACTAATGCCTGGATGGTGGAGAATGGGAGAGATTTTGTACGTGTTCGTGATTGGATGGGTTCTTGGTAGAGTGCGTTGGTGGTTGGGTGCGTTCGTGATTCGGTGTGTTTGTGGTTGGGTGTGTTTGTGGCTGATTGTACGTGTTCGTGGTTTATATACTGTACGTGTCCGTGGTTGACTGTACGTGTTCGTGGTGGTCTGACACGTGCAGCTGTACTAGGCTAGTCATTTTTGCCAGTAGCTTGACTGTTTGCTAGTATCTATTCCTGTCTGTGGTTGAGTGTTATGGTGGTAGACCGAGCATGGGGACCTGTGTGTGTGTGTGTGTGTGTGTGTGTGTGTGTGTGTGTGTGTGTGTGTGTGTGTGTGTGTGTGTAACATATCGCCCCTTGAAGAAGGAGAGGTACACCGAGATGAAGGAGGAGGTAGGAAGTCAAGGTTAGAGTCATTACTGAAGTCTCTCTCCTGGCGCTTTCTTTACAGTAGGCGGCGTTAGAAAACAGTGTGAGAGAAATAGAGAGATAAAATGATAAGGAGTTAGAGTGATTGACGAGGATAGGAAACAGATTGAGTGACAGAAACAGAGGTAGAGAGATAAAGTGATAGACTGAGAGATAGAGTGACTGAGACGTTAGGGAGGAGATAGAGTGATAGAAATTAAGGTCCAGAGATAAAGTGATAGACTGAGAGACAGTGACCGAGACGTTAGGAAGGAGATAGAGTGATAGAAATTGACGTAGAAAGGTAAAGTGATAGACTGAGAGAATGACTGACAGCGATAAGTTAGTGGAAAGATGGAGATAAAAAAATATAAGAAAATAAATGGGGAAGACTAGACATAGAGAGGCTGACAGACATGTATAGATGGATAGATAACAAATGAACAGGCACATATACAGGTGGGCATACAAATCTATAGAAAGACAGAAATTTCAGTAAATGTTTCAAAGAGAATTGATTCGAAGCATGAAATTATAGTCTCCCCCACACACACTACAAAGAGCAACAGCCAATGCTTATACCCAAACTTCATGAATTTCAGAGTTGGCACCGGTGAAGGTAGCAGGGATATCAGTGTTTGTAGAGGCAGCGGTCAATAATTCCTTTACACTCCCCAAAATAGTGGCCAAACCTAAAGTATCTCGATAAAAAAAGAAAAAATAATCTAATTTCTTGAGTTGTAGGAATAGAAAAAGTGCAGAAACGAGATACACACACACACACACACACACACACACACACACACACACACACACAGGAGAAAATATATAGGAGGATGTGTACGTAAAAATGGAGATAGGCAAGAGACGTTCATGGGAGAAGCGATATAGTGTACGTAATTTAAACGTACACACATTCTCTCTCTCTCTCTCTCTCTCTCTCTCTCTCTCTCTCTCTCTCTCTGGTATATGCATTAGTGATCATCAGCGTAGTGAAGGGGTTACGCCACACAAGAGATAAGATTACATACAGTGTGAGTCACGCAAGGAAAATGTGTGTGTGTGTGTGTGTGTCTGTGTGTGTAATTCACCGGGTCGGTCAGGATCACTTGATGGTCGTGATCGTCAGCATTTTACCCTCCCGGAAGGGAGCTGAGAGCACATATAGTCCGATCTAAGGGTAAGGCTGTGACCTTCACACACCCACACACCCGTCCCCTTGCTCAAGGGGGACAGTAACCACCCACTTCGTCAGTGAAACTTTTCGCAACCTGAGCGAGGCGCGAACTCCCGTCTACCAGATGGCAAGCGAGAACGTTACCACTGCGCCAGCGAGCGGTGTGTGTGTGTGTGGGGGGGGGGGTGCTTTCTCTTACCACACAGGGCTGGCTTTAAACGAACAGGCAGTAACAACGACACAGCCTGGCGTTGTGGTGGAGTTACCAGCCATTTCTTTCCTGACCTGTTGGGACCCTATCAATATTCCTTTATTCCCCCCTACCGTACATTCGGTTTTCTTTTTCCTTGCTTTTTAGTTTGTGACCTAGATTTTTTTTTATTTATTTTTTTTAGTCTTGAGGTAATGTTAATTGTTGTTTATGTGAGTTTTCTACTTTTATTTGTTTGTTTATTTATTTACTTATGTATTTATTGGTTCCTGTAATCCCTCCTCGGTACATTCCGTTTTCTTTTCATTGGCGCCTTTTTCTCCGTGGGCTTTGGACTGAGAACAAAAAGATATATTGATTTTCTGCTTTCTCTATCTATCTATATTTTAGAATGCCTTTTGTTCCCCTGTCACACTTTCTTTTTTCTGTGCCCCCCCCGCTTTTTTTGGGGGGAGGAGCTGTGGATTCAGAGGAAAAAGGTATATAATTTTCTTTCTGTTTTTCTTTTATTAGCTTTTTTATCAATATTCCTTCTCTTCATCTTATCACACAGGCTGTTTATTTTTTTTTATTGTTGAAACCTTGGCTAGAAAACAGGAAATGTGATCAATTAAGTTTTTTTTTCTATAAAACTTGTCTCCTGTGTTTGGTTGCTTTATGTTGGATTGGTTTATTTTGGGTCGGATTAGGTTAGATCATGTTGTGTTGGGTCAGGTTATGTTGGGGAAGTTTGGTTTGGATCAGTTTGAGTTTTGTTAGTTTGGGTTTGGTCGGTTTGGGTTTGGTCGGTTTAGGTTTGGTCGGTTTGAGTTTGGTTGGTTTGGGTTTGGACGGTTTTGGTTGGGTTGGTTTGGGTTGGGTTGTTTTGGGATTGGTCGGTTTGGGTTTGGTTGGTTTGGGTTGGGTCGGTTTGGGTTGGGTCGGTTTGGGTTTGGTCCGTTTGGGTTGGGTCACTTTGGGTTGGGTCGGTTTGGGTTGGGTTGGGTTGGGTTCGGTCGGTTGGGGTTTGGCCGGTTTGAGTTGGGTTTGTTTGGGTTGGGTTTGTTTGGGTTGGGTCGGTTTGGGTTGGGTCGGTTTGGGTTGGGTTTGTATGGGTTGGGCTTGTTGAGTCAGTTTGGATTGGGTTGGTTGGGTCGGTTTGGGTTGGGTTGGTTGGGTCGGTTTGGGTTGGGTTGGGTTGGTTGGTTCGGTTTGGGTTGGGATCAGTTTCGGTTGGGTTGGGTTGGGTTGGGTTTGGTCTGTTTGGGTTGGGTCAGTCCGGGTTGCGCCGATCTGGGTTGGGTCAGTCTGGGTTGGGTCAGTCTGGTTTTGGCCAGTTTGGGTTAGATCGGTCGGGGTTGAGTCGGTCTGGGTTGAGTAGGTCTGGGTTGCGTCGCTTTGGATTAGGCTGGTTTGCGTTGGGCCAGTTTGGGTTGGGTCGGTTTGGGTTGGGTCAGTCTGGGTTGGGTCAGTCTAGGTTGGGTCAGTTTGGGATGGGTTGGTTTGGCTTTGATTGGTTTGGATTGGGATGGTTTGGGTTGAACTGGGTTGGGTCGCGTCGGTGAGGGTTGGATCGGTGAGGGCAAGGGCACTCTTGGTCGGGACACTCTGAGGTGGGTAGATCTCTGCTTTCATTTAAGATCCTTCGTAAATTGAGTAAATTCGCCTGGAAATGGCAGGAATGATTAATGTAAAAGACACCCACCATGAAGGGTTAATTCTCTTATATCAAAGCCAATAATCTCTGAAAAGCTGTTTTCTGTGTGTGTGTGTGTGTGTGTGTGTGTGTGTGTGTGTGTGTGTGTGTGTTTTGCGAGCCAGTGATTAATGATACAAAAAAAGAATCTTTCTCCTTTAAAAACAGCTCAGTGCCAGATTAAGTGGTATGCTATATCCTTTTTTTCCGTCAGATCTCAGTAACAACAAAAAATAAGAGTTTTTCTATTTTTCCACTAAATGAAGCTGCTAATTGCTTGGTTAATGTGGGCGGCAATTATTTTCTTTCTTTCTTTTTTTTTTTACACGGAAGTTCCACATGTCACTCCTTTTTTCCTTCCTGTTTTGGACCTCATCCTTCTCCGTTAGACACTGTAATTTTTCTCCCTCCCTCCCTCTCCTTCTCCCTGCCTTTCTTTCCTTCTCCCCTTCTCTCTTTCCTTCCTTCGTTTCTATTTCCCTTTCCATTTCTTTTCCCACCCTCCTTCCCCCATTCTAGCTTTTTCTTCGCCTCGTTTCCCCTCTCCCTTCTCCCTCTTTCCCTTCCCTTCCCTTCTCTTCCCTTCCCTTCTCTTCCCTTCCCTTCTCTTCCCTTCCCTTCCTTCTCTTCCCTCTCTTCTTCCGTCCTTCCTCACCTCCAACTACACCGGTGGAAAATAAAAACCGAGTTGTCTGGTTGTCAGGAACTCTTCTCATTTATTCTCTCTCCACTTTGGACTCCTTCCTTCTTCACTCTCTCTCTCTCTCTCTCTCTCTCCTCCCCCACTTTTCCTCTCCCTTCTTCTCACTCCCACAAAACCACTAGAAAAGAGAAACTAAGTAAGGTGTGTGAGTCGAACTTGGGTCTCACCGAAAACGACCCTCTCACCCAAAATTTAGGGAACTTTCTGGCCCATAGTCTTGTTGGTAAAGGAAGGTCCCTAACACCTCTTCCTAAGCGATTTATCAAAATAATAATAATAATAAAAATAATAATAATAATAATAATAATAATAATAATAATAATAATATTTTTCTCCATAACTGAACGGAATATACAGAGATTCCAAAAGTTACGGAATCTTTAAAATGGAACAATATGGTGCCAAAAAATGTTGCGAAAAATGCTCGAAAATCGCCGAAAGAAGCGAAAAGGGAATTTTACAGTGTCAAAAAAGTTAGTCAGACTTCAGTGGGCGGGTTGTGTGGCAGGGAGAGAGATATAGTGTGGCGCAAAAATTATATCACCTTCATTGAATCGTAATATAAGGCTGAATGGGACCTACAGGGTAGTAAAAAAAAAAAAATCCTGGTATGAATAAGATATTGGTTGTGAAGGAAGAAGATACAAGGGACGAAAAAGTTACACCATGTTTCTTAAGGTGTGCGGCGCTGAAGGGAACTACAGGATGTCTAAAAAAGTTATTTGGCTCCCAAGATTGCCAATAGGACTCTTGGGGCATTTGCTTATTTTGTGTGTTTATTTGTTTGTTTGTTTATATGTGTATGCAAGCGATGAAATTCAGGAACGGAAAAAAGGTGCAGTAACACACACACACAGACACACACACACACACACACACACACACACACACACACACACACACACACACACACAGCACCAGGCAATGATCCAGAAGGGGGACATTGCATATAAAATCATTACGGTACACATTTCTCCCTCACGTCAATATCTGCGTCTCAAGTTTCTTGGGAACTGGTGACCTTCCTGGAACTGGCAGCAAATTTCAGCTCTTGGCCTTAAACGTGGACAAAGTGGGCTGGAAAGTGAGGCAGGGGGGGCTGGAAGGGACTGGAGTAGGGTTGAAAAGAAAGTTGAAGGTGGGGAGGTGGGCTGGAAGGGACTGGAGCGAGGCTGGAAGGGAAGCTGAAGGTGGGGAGATTGGCTGGGAGGAAGGAATGGGAGATTAGGAGTTGGGGTGGGGTTGAAAAGGTGAAGAGGTTGACTGAGAGGAAAGAGAACAAATAATGCACTACTGAGAGAGAGAGAGAGAGAGAGAGAGAGAGAGAGAGAGAGAGAGAGAGGGAGGTACATAGATACAAAGACCACACATACCTTACGGTCCCTACGAGGCGGTCCGGCCTTAATACTAATACAGTGCTAAAGTTATAGGAGCAGGAGAAAAGGATAACACAGCAGAAGGCTCTCTCCCCAACCCTCCAGACCCTCCGGCATTTGACATACAGGAAATAAGAGAGGAAGTAATACCTTGCAGGATTGAAAAACCTGAAGGAATTTTATAGGATCGGCAGAAAGTAGAATAGTATGGAAATGGAGAATTTAGGCATACAGCCACATACTCTATGCATACGCTTTTTTTTACTGATTATATTTTTCATGTAGAACAAATGAATAGAATGTTTATTATATTTGCCCTAAAATATTGCCCGTGTTGATTACTAGTTTAGATGTATTATGTTTAATAAATAGATGAATGTAGACGCTAATATGCAATAACTGCTCCATCTTAACTAAAAGATAACAGTCCCGTCGAGATACATGTCCAGTCTCTTTTAAAATATATTTATGGTACCACTCTCAATCACATTCCCGGGGAGTTTATTCCATTCACTTACAACAGAGTAAGTGAAGAAGTTTTTGGTTGTATCAAGATTAGCCCTCCTTACTTGCAACTTTATATCATTTCCTCGAGTTACAGTCTCGGCAATAACTGTGAATAGCTTGCTTGAATCATTATTACAAAAGCCTTTCAGAATTTTAGAACATTCATTCAGCTGTCCCCTGAGTCTCCGTTTTCTAAGAGAAAACAAGTTTAATTCCCTGAGCCCCTCGAGATATGACTTATTCCTCAGGGACGGGATTAACTTGGTAGCCCTACGCTGGACCGCTTCGAGTGTTTCTATATCTTTAACTTCTATTTTATCAAGGCAGTTTGGGTCGGGCTCTCTGGGACCTCACACTGTTAGCTCTGTTGTCACATCGCCGCCGACACACATGTAATTATTTGTGTTCACCTCTCTCTCTCTCTCTCTCTCTCTCACTCTCCTATTTTAAGCTAGTAAATACTTATAAATGATTTTTAAACACTCTGTATAGATGTAATTCAATAAAAAAGCTGTAGTATAGTATACATCTCATAAGACTTGTCAGCGTTGCTTTTGAGACGTTGTCAGGTGGTGACACGAGGGACACCCCTGCGTGAGTGGGTCATACTCGGTCAGTCTCCCGCCATGGAAGCTATTAAAAAAAAAAAAAAAAAAAAACGCACCTATAGACTTTTACCTCAGGGGTGGTGTGGAAAAAAAGTCGAAAACAAGAGAAAAAATTAAGAAAATACAATTAGTAATAGTTAATATATAATATGAGAGAGAGAGAGAGAGAGAGAGAGAGAGAGAGAGAGCGCACGTGTGTGGCGACGATGTGGCAACAGAGCTATAGTCTCACCAATCTAAAACCAAGGTTTGGGTGGAGTCCAGCCGGGGATTTCCCGGCGTACAGCGTTGCCTTGTTTCCTATACTCTGATTGGGTAGTGGCTGACCTGACACCGTTAGAGTTCGTCCGCTCACACCTCGCCACCTGGCCTGACATGACTTCACCCACTTCTGTGTGTGTGTGTGTGTGTGTGTGTGTGTGTGTGTGTGTGTGTGTGTGTGTGTTTTTGTGTGTGTGTGTTTTTGTTTTGTGTGTGTGTAAAGACAAACTAATTTAAGTTATAAATATAATTTAAGTTATATATGTAACAAAGTGAACAGTGGAAGCACGTGACAGAAGCTTAATCTCCCTCCAATGGATTAACTCCCAGTATGGGCCTGGATGTTGCCGCTCGTGAGTGTTTTAACTTATTTATTTCTGTTAAGAAAATAGCGTATGTTCTACTGATTCCTGCAAATTATATTATAAACGTAATTGTTACATTACTTACCCAACTTAGAACTACCGTGAAAGTCGGTAAAAGTAACTACATTTTTTTCAGCACCACTGTAAAATATGTATGCCACGTTTCTTTATTGATGTACAAGAGCCATATGCATTACTAGTTTACCTTCCTTTGATATGCTAGAGTACTTACGTTTATATTGTATAAGTATGTGTGTACCTATCTGTGATGCCTATTACATATATAACAGAATCTACTCATCGCTCGTTTAGGAAGTATGGCATGGCTGCACCCAGCGCCAGACCCCACCCAAACCTTGGTTTTAGATTGGTGAGACTATAGCAGTCCCTACCAACGAGTAACAATCCACACTTTCTTGTCCCGTTTTCTTAGATAATCAGTCTCTCTCCTTAGCATCAGTCTCTCCCTCCCCTCTATCAGTCTCTCTTCTCTCCCCTCTTGATAACTCGTCCTTGCCGATTTAGCCGACACTCACTTTATTCTTGTTACTGATACAAACTATCGACATTAAAAGGAAAACAAATCGCCGAGGGAAAGGTGCTAACCAAGCTCCTAAGCCACTTTTGACCCAGACGCTGATGGCTTGTCTGGGTTGCCATTCTTGTTCATCAGGGTTGCCATCTCTTCCTCTTGGGTTGTTTTTTAGTGTTGCCATCTCGCCTTCCAAGGTTGTCATATGTCATCCTAGGGTGCTATCTCGTCATCCTGCTGTCTAGGGCTGTCTTGTCTACTGGGACTGCCATCTTGTTGCCTTTGATTACCGTTGTTTTAAAATTGTGGTGTTGATATTCTGGTTGCCATCGGTTTCTGTGGAGGAAAATAGCAATTAGGGAACACATTTCAGTTTCTTGTACTACTATAAGGACTTGACACACCATACAGTTCCCTACTATGTCACAGGGGTTGACGCCAGCAAGGAAATGCGGCCAGAACACTATGCCCCCGCTGTCTAGTGGTGGACAAGGTGGAAGGCGTCTTTCTGCCTCTATCGGTGCAGTTTTGGGGTCGGGATAGGGCTGGGATGGGATTGGATGGGATGGGGCTCAGATCTGTCATAGAGGGTACAGGGCATTGTGGTTCTTAGGCTGTGGCTTCCACCCAATGGAGAGGGACCCAAACCTGGGAGTTGTGCCCCAAGATGATGCCCTGTCACTGGGTGCATAATGGCAAGGCAGTTACAATGCCAAGATGCGCTTGAAGGGTGTCCCTGTAGCTGTCCTGGCACGGTGCCCTGAAGCCACTGCCACAACCACTGACCACGGCTGGTGGGGTATGACCTGGACTAGTGGCTGTGTGGGTGAGTGGGGCCAGGGGTCTATCCCTATCTTAATTACCTATCATGACTAAATCAAAGTCAAGCCTGAGGAATCCAAGCACCCAAGGGGTTCAGAGTGGCATCTTGGAATGTAAGTAGCTTGAAGGGTAAAGCTAGGGAAGTGGTGGAGAATGACCAGGAGGCAGGTAGGTGTCTGCTGCTAATGGGAAGTTAGGTTCAGGGGAGGGTCAGCAAGGATGATTTTTCTTTTTCTTTTTTTTTAAATGCGAGGAAGAAGGAACCAAAGCCCATGAGCCCGCAGTAACAGTTCCCTCCAAGAGAAAAACAAAATACAATAGAGAGCCAAATTCAAGATCCGATCATTTTGAGATGCCTGGACACACTGCGTTTGAAAGACTGGAGATCATAGGCAGCAGGAAATACAGACAGAGGGAGACAGTTCCAGAGCTGACCTGTTGCATAAATGAAAGACTGGGAGTAACGGTTAACTATTGCATTAGAGAGTTGGACAGAAAAGGGATGAGAGTTTGCTGCCAGACTGGTGCAACGCGCCCGTCGTAGAGGTGGAGGAATGCAAGCAGACAGTTCAGAGTAGCAGTGACCATTAAAGTAGCGATAGAAAAGAGATAAAGATGCAACAGTGCAGCAAAGAGACAGAGGTTGAAGGGAGTCAGTAAGAGGAGGAGAGTTAATGATATGAAAAGCCTTTGACCTCACCCTATTGAGAAGAGCTGTTATGTGGGGAGCCTCCCCACACATGAGAGTTGTACTCCACACAGGGGCGGATAAAACCCCTGTATAGAGTCAACAATTGTGCAGGGGTAAAGAAAGAGTGGAGTCGGCTTAGCACACCCAATCTCTTGGAAGCAGATTTTACAAGAGATGTAATATGATCTTTCCAAGATAAGTCCCGAGTAAATGAAACCCCAAGCATGTTCAAGGATGATGCAGGATTAAGCTGAATATTATTAAACATTAGTGGGTATACCTGTGGAAGACTTTGTCGGGTTGATAGGTGTAAGAACTGAGTCTTAGATCCATTAAAAACAACCATATTATTTTTACCCCAGTCAGAAACACAAGCCAAGTCAGACATTAGGTGCGCCACAGCCTCATCCCTTGTTTGCTGAAGCAACTGTTGAGATGGGCGCTGCGGGAACCGAACGGAAAGGTGAAGGGTGGAGTCATCAGCGCACGAGTGGACAGGGTTAGATGCACAGCTTAGAAGATCATTGATGAATAAAAGGAAAAGAGTTGGTGATAGGACAGAGCCCTGAGGAACACTGTTGACAGATCTAGGAGAAGAACGATGGCCGTCTACGACAGCAGCCACAGAACGACCAGAAAGGAAGACAGCGACGAAGGCACAGATAGAAGGACAGAAACCGTATGAGGGCAGTTTGGAAATTAAAGATTTATGCCAGACTCGATTGAAAGCCCCTGAGATGTCAAGTGCAATGGCAAAGCCCTCGCCAAAGTCCCGAAAGGAGGATGACCAGGAGTCCGAAAGGTAGGTGAGAAGATCGCTTGTGGAGCGTCCCTGACGGAACCCACACTGACGATCGGAAAGAAGGTTGTGATAGGAAAGATGCCCTAAAATTTTTGTATTGAGAATTGACTCGAAAACTTTTGAAATACAGGATGTTAAAGCAATTGGACGACAGTTGGAGGGCCAGGACTGGTCATCTCTCCCTGGGACCAGCTGAATGAGAGCAAACTTCCAGCAAGAAGGAAAGGTACAAGTTGACAGACAAAGGCGAAAGAGTTTGCCTAGGCAGGATGTAAGCACAGAAGCACAGCTCTCGAGAACAACAGGAGGGACCCCATCAGGCCCACATGCCCCGTTAGCACTGAGGCCAGTGACGGCAGAAAACACATCAACTGAAGAAATTTTAATGTCAGCCATGAGGAAGTCAGAGGGGGGAAGTGATGGAGGAACAGCACCGGAATCGTCCAAGGTGGAACTGGAGGAGAAAGCCTGTGCGAAGAGATCCGCCCCATCAGTAGAAGAAATAGCTACAGAACCATCAGAGTAGAAAAGAGGAGGGAAGGATGAAGAGGTAAAGTTGTTGGGAAGGATTGAAGGTATAGATTATTTTGGAAGGGAAGTGTGGGTGGATATGGTGTTGTGGACGGGCTGGTCGAGGGGAAATGAATGGAATGTGTTATGGATGTATTAAGAGTAAAATGAAAGGATAATTGCATGGAAAATAATTTCGAAAACTCCTGGTTACATTTATTTTGGTGTATGCCTCACTGTACATTTGGAAACTTTATGTTTTATTTTTTGCAGATGATACTGTATTGTAAGTGAAGATGAAAGGGAAATGCAAGGCTTGGGAGAGTAAGAAACAGAATCTAATGGTGAATGTAGGGAAGTGTAAAGATGTGGTTTTTGAGAGACATGAAGTCACTAAATGTACAGTGAGGTTGGATGATTTGGAAATGGAAAATGTGAGTGCATTTAAGTCCTTGATTGTGCTATGAGTAAGGATGGAAGTATGGAGGATGAAGGGCTTGATAGGGTACAACAAAGAAGAAAGGCTGCTGGTTATTTGAAAGCAGTGATATGAAATTTGGAAGTGAGCATGGAAGTACAAAAAATGTCGCGCATGATAGTATTGTGATACCAACTCTAACATATGGAAGCAAAGCTTGGCCTTGTTGGAAGGCACAAGTTAAGAGTGAGGGCAGCGGAAATGAGTTATATGAGTGGCACATGTGGAGTTACATGGAGACAGACCGACAAATGAGGAAGTGAAGGAGCGTTATGGTTTGCTTGGGGATATGTCTGTATATGTAAGTACCGGTATGTTTTCAGATGCAGTTACATGGGTTGAAAGAGACTGACAAATGAGGAAGTGAAATAGCGTTGTGGTGTGGATGTGCATGTGATAGAAAGCGTTAGGGGAAATACACTGAGGTGGTTTGGCCATGTGGAGAGGATGGAGAGTGAGCGACTAATATGGAGAGTGTATGTGAGTTAGGTGGAGGGGGGGAGAGGGAAGGGGAGACCGAGGATAAGATGGAGGGATGGCATAGAGAGGTATATGAAAGAAGAGGATAGGAGGAGGTGGGAGGGCAGCAATATGGCAGAGGACAGGACCACATGGAGGCGATTTGTTTGTTTATCACCCCTTAAGGGTTTAAGGCGTCTGGCTATAGATAGATAGATAGATAGATGCCTCACAGGTTGGCTTGGATGATGAAGAAAGGGACAGATTTTGGAATGATTTGGTGTGTGCTGTTGGTGGTATGGGGAATGAGACTGGCATTTTGGATGAAGGATGTCATGTGGGTGCCGCAGCTGCTGGAGATGAAGGGGTGCACAGGGAATGCACATATGGTACAAGAAATGTGGAAGGGGAAAGGATACTCTAGTCTGAGGAGGCAAAGAACATGACTGTGTGCAACATGCTTTTTAGGAAAACAGAAAATAGGCTGATTACATAGTCTGGGAGTAATAATATACGGGCTAATAATTTCCTGGTCTGGAAGGTTGATATGTTAGTGAAGGAAGTAAAAGTTATAAAGAGTGAAGAGTGTGAAGAATGTGGTGTTGAAGGAGGTGAGGAGGAGGACCTATGCACCCAGGAGAAAAATATGGAAGCTGGAAAACCAAGCAGAAAGAGATGCCTTCTATAACGAGATGAGTAGAGTGGTGGCTGAACAGGAACTGCTGACAGTGTTCATGAGCAGTACATATCTCACAAAAACAGTTGCTTTAGAGATGTTGATTCTGTGTGGATGGACAACAGGTCCACCAAAACAAGGTTGCACGATGGTGGGATGAGGATGTCAAAGCCGCAGCTGAGGAGTTGAGAAGACTTCCTGGAATGGAAATGGGTGGTAACAAAGATGAATACCTGGCTGCCAAGTGTACAGCTGGTGGGTTTTATACTTATAGGTTTGGTGTGTCAAGGCGATCTTTTTTTCTTTTTTTTTTTTTTTATACTGAAGGCAAGAACTTTAAACACTGCCGGACAAATACAACCGAAGATAATTCATCATACTCCCTGTGTGCTTTATCTACCTATCTATTGCTCTGTGTATTTCTAGATTTGTTTAAACTAAAACAGTTTAAAAAAGTAATCCAACAGACAGTATTTTAAAGTCTTGATTACATGAAAAAAAGCTAGAATACAGCAAAAAAAAAAAAAAAAAAAAATCCAAATATATTTTGAACAAAGTCAAGATCCGTTCACTGAAAAATACCTGGATATTGCATTTAAAAGACTGTCACAGGCAGAAGGAAAACCAGTCACAGGCAAAAGGAAACAGTCACTGGTAGAAAATGGACTTAAGGAGGAGCCGGAGAGTCATGTGATAGGGCTTAACTGCCTGATTATAGAAACTATCCTTAACTACTTCCCTATCCCCTGGAAGGAGAATGATGGTCGACAGGAGAAGGAAAGTTTATGTTTGAAATTCACCTGGTTCAAAATTCAGATGGGCTTAAGGATAATTTCTTTTTTTTTTTTACAATAACAACAGAAGAAGGAAAAACAAAAGAAAAGATGATACTAAAACTGGTGTATAGAGTACTTCTAAAAGCTTAAATCTGATGACATAATTTTATTCTTGCTACTGCCAGACACTTTTACAACATAGGGAGGACCTTCAACTGTGACGGGGTTAATGAAAGCTGTGTCTACCATTTTAAAAGTGTATGTTAAAGAGAATCGTATGAAAATAGCATTAATACATTCTAAATCTGAGTCAAAAAGTTAAAGTCACCGATAAAGCCTAGAAAATCACAAAATCATATTGAAGACAAGGATTACTCTCACTCCATTGCTGTCCTTTTCCAATGCAGGAGTCTCCAGGTGACTTTGGTTTAAGCCCTACAATCCTGTCATATGTTTTAATTCATTCCTGGTAACATCCAGTAATTTTATCCAGCTCAGGAGATATTATCTTTAGTGAAGATGTAATAATGGTATTATCTAATGGTTCTAACCTGTTCCTAGTCTCCAAAACTTATTAAAAGTATATAGAAAAGTTAAGAAAATCATAAGGCGAAACGGGTGAACATTTCCAGAGATATGGTTACTAGCCTTCATTTAACTGCTGAACACCAACTGCAGACGTTTCCATTTACCAAGCCTGAGTTTATAACAAATATCAGCAATACTCTTGCAAATTTAGCTTCCTAAGCTATTTAACTACCGGTTTTAGTGCATTCAAACTTTCCAGACCTATTGAGGTAAGTCGTGCAACCAATTGGCAAATAGCAAAGGTTAGTGCTGTGTCAAGATTTACAGAAAACTAAAAGTTGATGTATAGGTCACTCCACTAGGCCCATCAACGGTTATTTACACAGACTGACATTTAAATGATTAAGTAGCTACAATACATTTAAATGCACTCACCAGTTTAGTATCCAGCTGAGTTGCATCCCAGTATCAACGATGGTGGTGGTGGTGGTGGTGGTGGTGGTGGATGCTTACCACCAGACACCATCCCAGCAGGGATGCCCTCCTCTGCTATCAAAGCTGCTCCTCCCCTCCAGCTGCCGTGAAGTACAAATATGATTGAGAACTCCTTAACCTTTTAACTACAGTGACAATGCTACCTCAACACTTGTTACATTTTATGCTGAAGTACATAACTGAAGGCTACATCTAACTCAGCCATCTCAAGGAGTGTAAGTTAATATTCTGTACCTATCCCACAAAAGGAGGATGGTGGACTGCATAAGGGTAATTTCAGCCTAAAGTCCCCCAGATTCACGTGCAGAAAATCATGAACCCACAACTGAGTTAAGGGCTCTAGGAAATACATTTTTCTCACTGATAATTATTCACAGCAAAATTTGCCTAGTAATCAATGCATGTTTTCTAATACAGCATAATGCTACTTCCCTGTTGAGGTTAAGCTAATACAAACAGTAAATGAACTGTCTAGTGACAATCTTAATTTTCCTTCATCCCGATCTTTTCCACTTAATGATGGAATGAGGCAGGGTGCAGAAAATTTGAAGAGAGAAAACAAAATAAGGGGAGTAATATCTAGATCATCTCAGCCTCTTTACCCACCTATGGATGGGATGAGGCACGGTTCAGAAAAAAAGGAGAATTACACACTACACTACACTACACTACACTGCACTACACAGCATTACACTACACTACACTACACTACCCTTCCTTACCCTCCTTTACCTTACCTTACACCACACACCACACCACATTACACTACACTATACTACACTACACTATCCTTCCTTATAAAGTCTCCACGATGCTTGCACACATCGGTCTAGGTCAACTAACGGCGGCTTTCCATACTGCTTGATCTCTAGCAGCTTCTCTATTCAGCCCATTTTCCATGAGCTCACACTGACTTCATCCCAGGTCTTCTTTAGTTTGCCTCCTATAACTCTAGCCTCAACGTTCACACCTCTCACCCTCTGCACCATGTTGTCATCCTCCATCCTCTCCATATTCCCAAACCATCTCAATCTGCCCCTTCCCAGTCTACCCCTTCCTCTCAACTCTACCCTTAACATCCACATCTCTCACCAGAAGACAGACACAACATTACAAATGACTGACACAGATGGACAGAGATGGACAGACAGGAGAGACAGACAGACACAAACGGTACTATACTGTACTTGTATGAACAGCCTTCTGCAACTCTCCAAGCAGTCAAGATCCCTACACTACTCCAGGCAGTCTCCTATCACTCCTCTTATACCAGGCCATCAGGTTGTCCTCTCTCTGGAGCTAGGTTATCTTGATTCTTCGTTCACACCCCCACAAACCCAAGGCCACCACACCAAGACCACTGCAGTGACGGCAGATATATTAGGACTAATAATTATAATAATAATAATAATAATTGCGCAGTAAATGTAACACTACTACGTCTACCTTATACTTGGCCTAGATTTTGCCTTACGAAGTCAATTTCAAATAGTGCTAGAACACACACACACACACACACACACACACACCAAAAAAGCTTAATAGAACGCCAGCTAAATCATCCCAAAATCCATATCATGTGCCTATTCCTTGTCGAGATTCAGGTCAATGGGCAGTTTACTGTTTTCAAGGCTTTTCTTTTTAAGGGTGTTTTTTTTTTTTTTTTTTTTTTTTAGGTCACGTCCAAACTAAATTCTTTCTGGTGTGGGTGTGTGTGTGGGTGGGAGTCGACGGGAGTGGGTGGGAGTTCTGTAACCCATGGAAGTTCACGCCCAGACCCGCCCACGTCCAGTGGGGCATCTTATATAGGTTAAATTAATGAAAAAACCCCACCTACTCCCTCCCACAGCCGCCCACCCCCACCCATATCCAGCCACACGAGTATTCATTTGGTGTGGACAGGGATTTAGGATTACGATGCTCTTTGCTCCATTTAAATGATATGTTATAGATCTTACTCCTTAATATTGCACGCCATTAATCTCCAATATTTAATAAGCTGGGCTGTTAGATGTAGTATAGTGTAGTGTAGTGTAGTGCAGTGTAGTGTAGTGTGTAGTGTAGTGTAGTGTAGTGTAGTGTAATGTAGTGTGGTGTAGTGTAGTGTAGTGCAGTGTAGTGTAGTGTAGTGTAGTGTGTGGTGTAGGGTAGGGTAGGGTAGGGTAGGGGAGGGGAGGGTAAGGAAGGGTAGTGTAGTGTAATGTAGTGTAATGTAGTGTGTGATGTGGTGAAGGGTAGGGTAGGGGAGGGAAGGGGAGGGGAGGGTAAGGAAGGGTAGTGTAGTGTAATGTAGTGTAATGTAGTGTGTGATGTGGTGTAGGGTAGGGTAGGGGAGAGGAGGGGAGGGGAGGGTAAGGAAGGGTAGTGTAGTGTAATGTAGTGTAATGTAGTGTGTGATGTGGTGTAGGGTAGGGTAGGGGAGAGGAGGGGAGGGGAGGGTAAGGAAGGGTAGTGTAGTGTAATGTAGTGTAATGTAGTGTGTGATGTGGTGTAGGGTAGGGTAGGGGAGGGAAGGGGAGGGGAGGGTAAGGAAGGGTAGTGTAGTGTTGTAGGACTACATAATAGATAGATAGATAAATAGATAGATAGAGAGACAGATAGAAGCAGGGAGTCAGATGATCAGAAGGTGTTGTGTCTGCGAGAATCGAGCAGTGCTAAACATGCTTACACACTCTTAACACTGAGGAAAGCTGACGACAGCGGCCAGTAAGGAGATGATGCAGTTAGCTGTCAGCAGTCCTCTCGTGAACAAAGATCTGGTAACCACACACACATATACACACATACTCACACACAGGCTCCTTAAGCTTTCCATCCATGAGGAACACAGGTGACACACCCCTGCTACACCAGATTTTAGGAAAGAGAGTTTAGAAGGAGACAAGCGACCCTAGAGAGAGGTCGAGACGGAGATTAGCCTTAGAACAGAGAGAGAGAGAGAGATAGCGAGACAGGGAGGTAGCTACACGGGACTTATACTCTTTCCGTGTGAGAGACCTGTTTAATATTTCCAAGACAAATAAAAATAGTCCCATACTATTCTTTACCTCTCCCGTCACTACATGACATCTGGTGGGGAAGCTACTACAAGATATAAAAGCCGCTAGACCACAAGTCTAAAATATACTTCTCTACAAGTAACTACAAAGTCTTTATGACATTTGGTAGCAGCGAACGTATATGAACCTCGTCTACGAATCGACATTAAATTCCTACAAAATATCAAGATTGAAAACAACCAACAACATCAGCTCCTGACAGTATTCTCTCCATCCAGCCCCCTCCGTCTCCCAGATCATTACGCTGATGCAGAGGTCAAGAGATCACTCGACGCCTTGCAAGTAGCTTAACGACAAACCAGCAAATCTGCGGACACCGTCTCCGAATTAAAAGCAAATTTCTACAAAAGCAACCGAGACTACAAGATTAGCTTCGGTTCTACATTGAATCCTACAAAATACAGCCTACAGTGCAAATAGTCTACAAGTCTACGACGAATCAGCGAACTACAGCCATCTACAATCAACTACAATTAACAACTCTACGTCGTCTGTATAATCTTCTACACGCACCTACAAGTAGCGGCAGTCTTCATCCCACAATGAGTAAATCACTAGAGAAAAGGACCGAGAAAACATCGACATAGAAAAACGGAACAAACAAACGAAGAGTGAGACACGACTCACAACTCATCTTACTCACTCGTCTTCACTCAAGTTACTCATCGCTACTCATTCACTCACCACAGCTACCAGTGTGGGAAGCCGACGTCACCATGTGCTGAGATGACATCACAACGCGAGTCTGCCATGCCAAGCAACGTGTGACTGACACCAGGCACTTCTCACCCACTACTCATTACTCATTATTCACATAGCTCCTACTCATACTCACTTATTTTCACAGTTAAGTTGGAAATTCGACGTTCTATGCTGAGGTTTGCCTGGGACAGCCGTTAACCACTACAAATACCAGGCCATGGAGTTTCCTGAGTAATATCGTCCATCAACACACCACTAGAATTATCAAGAGATCTTCAATCAAACCTGTATTTTCTTCCGAGATCGACTTTTGTATCGACACACCTCTACGATCTGTATCAAGTGGGTAAAATTATACTTGCTCATTTCTTCTCAGTGCTAAAATTAGCTATATTCAACTTATTTACTCATCTAGTTTGCTAGGACATAAATAAACAAGAGGCGTATTTCATAACATCATATCTTAATGACAGGAATATTTTCGCCACCACCCACGTTAATACCAGATGACACACAAATTGCCACAACATCAGACTCACAATTAAGAGACAGCCCACCCATTGTACAACCCTCACCACACGTTAAAGATAAAGAAACAAATACGGGAGTTTCGGATGATGAGTGGGAAACCCCTTCAGACATAGAGAGTGACGACTTTGCAGCTGCCTTGCATACGTATGCCAATATACTTAACAGGGTTCACCGGTCCGGTCATACATATTCCACCATTCCCTCACATAATGATAAACTCGTACAAGTTGAATTAACAGGGCAATCATTAAAAATGAATCAAGAAACAAATACTGCTGATCTAAAAACCACACCTCACGTTTTTGTGTATCACGAGGATAAGACTGCCCCAAAATTCTCTGGCACAGACAAAGATCGCATTGATGTCATTTCATTAATCAGTCAGTGCGAACAAATGTTCATCAAGCGCCACATACTAGATGAACAAGAGAAAATTGCTATTTTTTCATCTTGCATAAGCCAGGAAAGATGTCCAGCAAGCAATTTATTGCGCTCCGATAAGCTACATCGTGCTAGGACATATGATGAATTTAAAACTGAATTTCTGAAGAAATTTTCTGGAGGTATGAACTTCTTGCCAGGTATAATTCCAGAATTACATAAAATTGTAGATCTTGTAAGGGAGCACACTACAAACCATGTGCTCAGTGAAATAACTGCTGATGTCTCCACAATCAAGAGAACCCTATTAGTTACTCTGGAGAATTCTAAGTGGATAACAGATGATGGAAAGATGTCCCCAGACCTCGTCGTGGACATCATTGGTTATGTAGCTGCCTTGTGTAAATTACCTGATAGGACCCTTAAGATCGCCAAAACGATCGCGTACACCACAGGAATGTGCTTACTAGACTTAATGAACGAGGTAGAGATGCAGTGCAGTAAAGCAGGTGTGGTCGACACACATGCGCATTCTGGTAGAATCAGGGTACCTGAGACAGTATCAGCTGTGAAAACATCTACACCGACCCCAAACAGAGAACAAAATCGATCGCGACCAGAAATGAGCCAGCTAAAACAAACAAAGACGCCTAGACCTCGTTCCCACACGCCTTCCTACAGGCAGTTTCATAAATTTTCGCGCAGCCCGAGCAGGTCTCGCGCCATAAACAACACTTCTTATGGGAAATCACCTCGTAGGTCACAGTCAAGGGATAGGTCCATTCTGTGTCATTACTGTGCAAAACCAGGACACACAAGGTATGAATGCTTTATCAAGGCAAAAGAGGATAATCAAAAGACACAAGGATTTGGTCCTTACTGTAGGCATCATAGATACCAAGGGCACTGGACTAGTGATTGCAAAACAGTAGAAAAAATTGTGTCTATGTTCAAATCGGGGGAAGACCAAGTCATGACAAAAAACGAACAAACGTAAAGAAGAACAAGGTTAAACTTCACATAGGAGGCATGTTGGGAAATGAGTGTATCTTGATACCAGCGGTATGTGAGGATCAAAACGTTTCCTTATTTTTAGATACAGGCTCTCCAGTGAACTTAATAACACATGAAGAACTAAACAGAATTCTTAAAAATAAAAAGAAAGTAACTTCTCTGGATGAAGCTGATTTAGAATTATACACAGTAGATGGTCAAGAGATTACAGTAAAAGGTATGATAAGATTAAATCTCGGTTTCACAGAAACTACAAGACCATTCTTTGCATTGTTCTATATCGTTGAAAACTTAGCAATTAAAGCTCATATGTTACTGGGCTTAAGATCCATGAGAACTGAGAACATAACTATACTCCCACAAATGAATGGAATAGACTTTGATAATGAATTCATAGAGGAA
This sequence comes from Coenobita brevimanus, assembly GCF_032717465.1. NCBI lineage: Eukaryota > Metazoa > Arthropoda > Malacostraca > Decapoda > Coenobitidae > Coenobita > Coenobita brevimanus. The sequence continues at coordinate 38,866,765 of NC_137057.1, forward strand.
ATACTTTCAGAGCCCTCACCGATTGGTAGAAGAGAGCCAAAAAGAATTGGTAATATTAAAGGCTTAAACAAACATACACAAACAGATGAGTGTATAAATCCACTTACACCAGCAACCCCATCCTCCAGAATTAGTGACCCAGATAACAGTACTGATTTATCAATTTTTCCAGCCCATCTCACTAATGATTTGGTTATACCACCTAATTCATACATGAAGGTTACCATAAAGAGCAAATTACGGAATAGTACTGTTCTTGTCTTAGAAGAATTATGTAAAGTAAAGGGATTGTCAGTAGAAAACGCATTATGTCATACGAACGACGAAGGGCTAACTCAGATATTCATTATTAATCACATGAATGGGGAAGTTCAGTTGAAGAAGGGAACTTGCATAGTTAATATTGAAAAATGTTTCGCCCCTGTGAAGGAAATAAATATTGGTGGAGTAACAAGTGAGATAAAATCTACGGATAGAGAAAGAATAAAAGAGAATTTAATTCACTCAGGTGAATTTGACGAAGAAAATGATTTGTTAACCCTGCTGGAAACACACAGGGACACCATAGCATTGCCCGGAGAACAATTAGGGTGTACTAACTTGATTAATCACATGATTAATGTGCACCCAGAAACACCACCAATTTTCGTACCAGCTTATCGCATACCACACTCCCAACATACACTTGCAAATCAGTATGTCGATGAAATGTTAAAGCTTGGAATTATTGAGCCTTCAGTTTCTCCGTGGAACGCCCCCCTATTCTTTGTGCCCAAGTGAAATGGAGAAATGCGTGCGGTAGTAGATTACCGTAAACTACATAATCACACTATACCAGACAGATTTCCCATGCCATTGCTAAGTGATGTTCTACAGAATATTGGTCCTGAGAATAATATATTCTCGACCATCGATCTCCTAAACGGATACTATCAGATTCCGGTATCTCAGGAGTCACGTAAATACACTGCCTTTTCAACAAACAGAGGCCATTATCAATATACAAGAATGCCAATGGGACTGAGGACAGCCCCCGGTACGTTCCAGCGTCTTATGAATTACGTATTGTCCGGAATTTTAGGACAAGGAATATTTGTTTATCTTGACGATATTATTATCGCAACGAAGAATATTAAGGATCATCTCAGGAAATTAGACTTACTCTTACAAAAGCTTAGTGATGCTGGATTAAAAATTAAACTTTCTAAATGCAAATTTTGTTTTAAGGAAATAAATTTCTTAGGCCACAAATTAAGTTCTGATGGTATTCACACCACTGATGACAAAATACAGGCAGTGAGAGATTTTCCTGAACCCACTACGACTGACGAAGTTAGACAATTTTTAGGTCTGGCTGGGTACTATAGGTCATTCGTACCACAGTTCTCTCATATAGCCTTCCCTCTATTCCAACTACTCAAAAAAGATGCTGTATTCCAATGGGAAGAAGAACAAAAAAGGGCATTTAACAATCTAAAAATTAAACTAACAAATGCACCTTGTTTAGCATATCCGAATTACACGAAATCATTTCTTATTTGTACAGACGCATCAGTTAAAGGATTAGGGGCTGTACTGATGCAGGAAGATAAAAGAGGAAAGAATCAACCAATTGCATTTGCCAGCAGACAAACAAGAGGTGCGGAGAAAAATTATTGCACTACAGACTTAGAGGCACTTGCAGTGATTTTTGCATTACAAAAGTTTCGAGATTTGGTATATGGTTACGAAATCCACTTATTCACCGACCATAAACCACTGGTAGGTATGTTTAAAGAAGAACTCCTTTCTGGGAGGAGAGCAAGATGGAAATGTACAGTTGAAAACTACAATGTACAAATTCATTATATACAAGGTAAAATGAATATAGTAGCTGACGCATTATCTAGGAACCCGAACACAATTCAGGTCGCGGCGTTAGATCTCAAAGGAAATATCCCAAACCACGAGGATATCGCAAAGGCACAAAGACTTGACCCAGTGTGGTCAAAAGTAATATACAAGTTAGAAAGTGGAGATGACATACAATTACCCAAACTTCATGTCCCACTTGAACAATTCACAATGGTCAATAATACATTATACAAAATTAACTCTAAACAACCAAAACGCCAAAGAAATACTAACCAGTTGGTAGTACCTAATGACATGATACCCCAAGTATTACGAATGATACACGACAGCCCACATGCAGGACACCCTGGAAAGGATAAGACATTCAACCAAGCCCAGCTATTATATTACTGGCCTTCATTACGAAGAGATATAAACAATCATATAGACAGATGCGAATCATGTGCAAAACACAAAGGATACCCAATCACACCTGCACCGATGGGTAATTACCCAGTACCACATCAACCATGGGACGTTGTCGCTGTTGATTTACTCAAGATGCCATTATCATACAATAATAACCTATACTTATTCGTAGCAACGGATCATTTTTCCCGTTATGTCATTTTAGCTCCAATTAAAGATAAGACAGCAGAGACCGTAGCAAAGGCAATAACAGATAATGTAATATGTCGCTTTACTACCCCAAAGGTATTAATAAGTGATAATGGAGGAGAATTTAATTCTGAGATCTTACAAGAAATATGTAACCAATACAACATCAAAAAGGTTAACGTTTTGGCCTATCACCCAGCATCGAATGGGTTGGTAGAGAGACAAAATAAAAAGGTATTAGATGTGCTACGACACATTCTCAGTGAAAATTATGCAAGCTGGGATGATTGGATTCCCAGAGTAGAGGCCTCCATTAATGGGTCTATAAATAAATCCATTGGTGACACACCACATTTCATTATATATGGCACAGATAAAAAATTACCATATGAACTCCTAGAAGGTGACAGCATGCCTATATACAATTACGATGATTACTCTAAACTCCGTTTGCGTGAATTCCAGGACATTCACAAAAGAGTGAAAAAACAATTAACGATGTCCAAGGAAGAAATGACGGAGGCATTTAACAAGAAGGCAAAAGATTCACCTATCAGCTTAGGAGACATTGTTTACGGAGTCATTCATACGAGAGACAATAAATTATCCCCTAAATTTGAGGGCCCATACAGAGTAATTAACATAAAAGCAAACAAAGTTTTAATTAAGTCACTGTCAAGTGGCGAGGAAAAACAAGTTCATATTGACCATTTAAAACGAGTTTCAAGGGAATTATCACATAATTATTCAGCCTCGGATACAACCGAACAGGTGAACGTACCTCAAGAAACCAAGCAAGAACACAACAATGATTACAAAAAGAAATTAAGGTCATATACCAAACAATCGAACATAGGTGCAACTATTCCAATGAAATCTACAGTACATCATTTACGAGAATTAAATATCGATTTAAACTCCTTCTATAAATGAAATAACAGCCAACCGTAACGCACATCATCACTATCATCAACCACAGCTTTATAGGAAATTACGAGTAATAGATTTTTTTTTTTCGGTAGGTTACTATGAAGGGACTTATGCTATGGATTCTCCTATACATAGTAAGAGTATATGCGCACCTAGACCCCAAGCATATAGTACGACAAGGATGCCTCATAGCTCCAACGGCCACGACTACAATCGTCAAGGACGTCATGAGTACTGAAATAAGTCTAGATTACTTGTATGACTTACCTACTTATCTAGAAAGACTTGCGACGCCGATGCAAACTCTGGACTTCAAGATAGGGAATTATGTTTCACAAGCACATAACACCAAGGAAGTGGATGAAATGGTGAAGTTAGCGAAATGGAAACTAGAACAGGCAAAGTCAACTATGCTCGTCATGATCCAAGATCTCCCATCTTATGGAACGGAGGTACTGAGCGACAGGAACAATATCACACGTACTCGCCAAAAGCACGGTTTGTTCGATCTGGGCGGCGCAGTTCTTGGGAACATCTTTGGATTGGCTACAGAGGATGACCTTAAAGAAATAAACAACAAATTTAATAAGATAGCTCAGGTACTAACATACCAAGATAAATTCATCACAGGACAGAACTCAGCAATGAAGACAATTGTGAAAAATCTGAAACAAGCAGAAAACGTAGCGCTCGAGAGTGTAGATAAAATAAATGAATCAGAGGGCAACAATACTCTTTTCCAGCACTTCTCCATCATCACAGAACATAATGACACGATTCTACTACAATTAGAGAACACTAGAGATCGTTTCAGGGCACTTATGCAAGGAATTTCGAATGCTGGTGATGGCAAGATCACAAATGACTTACTCCCAGTTCATGAGCTACGTCAGATAATTAGTCAAGGCATACATAAACATAAATTGAAGCCATTGTTCCGCAGTAGGGATTTTATGCAATATTACCCCTACTTAGAAGCAACACTAACACCAACATCAGTGATAGTTCATGTACCATTCATCACTGAAGACCTGTTCACAGTATACCAAATACACCCCTTCCCCTATAGAAACAACAACACTTTGGTCATCATCAACATTAACACAGACACCGAACTCATCATGGTCTCCAAGAGACGAGACACTGTCACTTTCGCAAGTGAGTCAACGATTGAGCGAAAGTGCCGCACATCCTTACATGCTGTTCATCTTTGTCCTGCGTACATTTTCACGTTTCAGCCTACTGATACAGTCCCTTGTGAAATGGCTATCATCAGCAATAACAATATTCATCATCATTGCAACTTCACTTTTGCTCCAGATAAACTTGTACACCATCAACGCATTGGACACTCGCAGTTTTTTTATTTCCCTCATAACACATCAATTTACATAGTCTGTCCAGATATACCACCATCTCATACATCAGCCTCAGGATTATACATAGCACCAGACTACTGTGCGGTATTTACACCATCCATGTCTACTTTTTCCACCATTAATCACTACGCCATTATCAACCATACACACAAACATTTCCACCAACTGCCTAATATGAACTTAAACATGAGCACAAGTATTAAGCTGACTTCACCTAAGTTTGAAACTATGCAACTGATCAATGAAACAATGAAGCCCTGGGAAGATTTGAGTTTGAGTATGTTCAACCCATATTATGTGTATAGCCAAGCACCTTCTGTCTTTATAATCGTCTGCATTGTAGTTGCAGTACTGCCGTTCGCAATGCACAGAATGCATGCAAGAATTGCTAATTTGGAGTCATTATTTAGTGGGGGGAGAGTTAACATCACAGTTAACCACCCTGAATGAAGTGTATATATTTTGTATATAGTATTAATTATATATATTTAAAAAAATAATAAAAAAAATAATAATAATAATACAAAGAAGAATGACCCATATATGACAGACCAGTACCATTATCTTTGAATGAAATATTAATAACTCTTACAATAATCTTAATTTTAAACTATTTTTATTCTTGCATGTATGCATTTCACTATAATATCCCAAGTACATACTGTATTACAGTTAAATAATTTACTTTAATGCATTTATTCAAATATGTATACAACTTATTTAAAATGTAATATTACTGAATAATCACTATTTACTATGAATAATATATGTATACAATATTCATACAATTATGTTACTTTACAATATTATGTATTTCACTTAATTAGCTTATAAGTTCATTATAATGTGTATGTAGTATGTATTAATATGTTATAACTATTAAATGTCGATGGTACGCCATTTTCGCGCGGCCGAGCAAATGTAGGACTACATAATAGATAGATAGATAAATAGATAGATAAAGAGACAGATAGAAGCAGGGAGTCAGATGATCAGAAGGTGTTGTGTCTGCGAGAATCGAGCAGTGCTAAACATGCTTACACACTCTTAACACTGAGGAAAGCTGACGACAGCGGCCAGTAAGGAGATGATGCAGTTAGCTGTCAGCAGTCCTCTCGTGAACAAAGATCTGGTAACCACACACACATATACACACATACTCACACACAGGCTCCTTCAGCTTTCCATCCATGAGGAACACACGTGACACACCCCTGCTACACCAGATTTTAGGAAAGAGAGTTTAGAAGGAGACAAGCGACCCTAGAGAGAGGTCGAGACGGAGATTAGCCTTAGAACAGAGAGAGAGAGAGAGATAGCGAGACAGGGAGGTAGCTACCCGGGACTTATACTCTTTCCGTGTGAGAGACCTGTTTAATATTTCCAAGACAAATAAAAATAGTCCCATACTATTCTTTACCTCTCCCGTCACTACATGACATCTGGTGGGGAAGCTACTACAAGATATAAAAGCCGCTCGACCACAAGTCTAAAATATACTTCTCTACAAGTAACTACAAAGTCTTTATGACAGTGTAATGTAGTGTAATGTAGTGTGTGATGTGGTGTAGGGTAGGGTAGGGGAGGGAAGGGGAGGGGAGGGTAAGGAAGGGTACTGTAGTATAGTGTAGTGTAATGTAGTGTGTGATGTGGTGTAGGGTAGGGTAGGGGAGGGAAGGGGAGGGGAGGTTAAGGAAGGGTAGTGTAGTGTAATGTAGTGTAATGTAGTGTGTGATGTGGTGTAGGGTAGGGGAGGGGAGGGAAGGGGAGGGGAGGGTAAGGAAGGGTAGTGTAGTGTAATGTAGTGTAATGTAGTGTGTGATGTGGAGTAGGGTAGGGTAGGGGAGGGGAGGGTAAGGAAGGGTAGTGTAGTGTAATGTAGTGTAATGTAGTGTGTGATGTGGTGTAGGGTAGGGTAGGGGAGGGAAGGGGAGGGGAGGGTAAGGAAGGGTAGTGTAGTGTAATGTAGTGTGTGATGGGGTGTAGGGTAGGGTAGGGGAGGGAAGGGGAGGGAGGGTAAGGAAGGGTAGTGTAGTGTAATGTAGTGTAATGTAGTGTGTGATGTGGTGTAGGGTAGGGTAGGGGAGGGAAGGGGAGGGGAGGGTAAGGAAGGGTAGTGTAGTGTAGTGTAGTGTAATGTAGTGTGTGATGTGGTGTAGGGTAGGGTAGGGGAGGGAAGGGGAGGGGAGGGTAAGGAAGGGTAGTGTAGTGTAATGTAGTGTAATGTAGTGTGTGATGTGGTGTAGGGTAGGGTAGGGGAGGGAAGGGGAGGGGAGGGTAAGGAAGGGTAGTGTAGTGTAGTGTAGTGTAATGTAGTGTGTGATGTGGTGTAGGGTAGGGTAGGGGAGGGAAGGGGAGGGGAGGGTAAGGAAGGGTAGTGTAGTGTAGTGTAGTGTAATGTGGTGTGGTGTGTGGTGTAGGGTAGGGGAGGGGAGGGGAGAGTAAGAGAGGGTAAGGAAGGGTAGTGTAGTATAGTGTAGTGTAATGTAGTGTAGTGCAGTGTAGTGTAGTGTAGTGTAGTGTAGTGTAGTGTAATGTAGTGTAGTGTAGTGTAGTGTAGTGCAGTGCAGTGCAATGCAGTGTAGTGTAGTGTAGTGTAGTGTGGTGTAGTGTAGTGTAGTGTAGCGTAAAATAGCTTATAATTCTGTGGCAAATGTAACCTAATCAAGAGCAGTGTAAAGCAGAGGATATCAAGTTCAAAAGAATGTTATGATGTTCTCACGTAGCCCAATGAAGCCCAGTGTAGTCCAGCGAAGTCTTATATAATCTTGTGTAGCCTTGTGTAGCCTGAAGCATTGTGGCGTGTGTGGATCAGGATGTTATTAGGGTCATATTATTGGCTTAGATCCCGGACTGTCAACCCTAATGGCTTTGATGCGAGTTTATGTTTTGGTAGGTAATTCACCGGGTCGGTCAGGATCACTTGATGGTCGTGATCGTCAGCATTTTACCCTCCCGGAAGGGAAATGAGAGCTCATATAGTCCGATCTAAGGGCAAGGCTATGACCTTCACCCACCCACAAACCCGTCCCCTTGCTCAAGGGGGACAGTAACTACCCACTTCGTCCGTGAAACTTTTCACAACCTGAGCGAGGCGCGAACTCCCGTCTACCAGATGGCAAGCGAGAACGTTACCACTGCGCCAGCGAGTGTGTGTGTGTGTGTGTGTGTGTGTGTGTGTGTGTGTGTGTGTGTGTGTCCTTACCTAATTGTTCTCATCTAATTGTATCTTTACAGGAATGAGTCAAGCTCGTATTGTCCCGTGTCTTAAATCATATTTATCGTACATATCCTTAAATTTGTGAATTGTTTTGGCACACACTATACCATTCGGCAGAGCATTCCACTGATCAATTGCTCTGTTTGGGAAACTGAATTTCCTTAAGTCTTTATCGCCTCTCTTTTTATGCAGTTTTTTGCAGTGTCCTCTTGCTCATGCTTCCCCATAGGTGAAGTAATCATTTATGTCTATTTTCTCCTTCCCTGATATGCATTTATATAGCATTATCATGTCACCTCTTTTCTTTCTCTCCTGTAGTGTTCGTAGATTCAGTTTATTTAGTCTTTCTTCGTAGCTTAGATCCCTTAAGCTTGGTACCCATCTTGTAGCGGTCCCTTGAACTTTTTCAATCTTGTCTATGTGTTTTTTGAGATGAGGACTCCAGACTACTAATGCATACTCCAGGGTTGGTCTGATGAATGATGTTATTATACTTCTTAGCATGTCTTCATTTATGTATGTGAATACTATTCTCATATTTGCAAGCAGTGTATACATGTTCCGTACCTTCTCACTGATGTGGTCAGCCAGAGATAGTCTGTTATTGATAACCACACCTAGGTCTTTCTTTTTTTCTGATGTGTGTAGGGTTTTATTTCCTAACGTATAATCCCAATCAGGTCTTTTTCCACTTTTACCAAACTTGATTACATGACACTTGTCCACATTGAATTCCATTTGCCATGTATTACTCCATTCATGAAGTTTATTTCATTCTTCTTGTAGCTCTTTACAAGAGTCTGTGTTAGTAATTCTCCTTTGTATTTTTGCATCATCTGCAAACATATTCAGATAGCTTTCATTTCCAGTGTTACTGTCTATATTATTTATATACACTAAAAACATGACTGGTGCCAGCACTGAGCCCTGTGGTACTCCACTAGTCACTTCTTTCCATGATGAGTAATTTCCCCTTACTACTGTTCTCATTTCTCTTCTTATGAGAAAATCTTCCATCCAACAATACAGTTTGCCTCGAATTCCTTCTTGATGGTACAGTTTCCATAAAAGTCTTTGGTATGGTACTGTGTCAAATGCTTTCTTGAAATCTAAATAGATACTGTCCACCCATCCTTCTCTTTCCTGTATTGTGTCTGTTACTCTGTCACAGTAGCTCAACAGATTAGTGACACATGATTTTCCTTTTCTGAAACCAAACTGTCTTTCTGTTATCATATTGTGTTCTAGACGATTTACCCAAGCTTTTCTTATAAGCTTTTCTAATACCTTGCTTACAACACTGGTCATCGATACTGGTCGGTAGTTGAGTGGATTTTGTCTATTCCCCTTCTTGAATAAGGGAACAATGTTTGCTTTCTTCCAAATATCAGGTAGTTTACCTTGACTCAAGGATTTCTTGAAAATTAAAAATAATGGTTTACTTAACTCCTTTGCACATTCTCGTAGCACCCAACATGAAATTTCATCAGGACTATTTGCTTTTCCTCTGTCTAATTTACTTAACTCCTCCAGTATTACTTTTTTCTGACATTTGTATATCTGGTAGTATGTGTTGGCATGCATGTTCAACATAGTCCCTCTCAAAATTTTTTCTTCTGTAAAAACTGTTTGGAAATTCTTATTTAGTGCTTCACAAATATCCTTCTCTTGTGTATAGGGTGACTCCCTCATCCGCAATGGATTGTATTTTATCTTTTACTTTGGTTTTGCTTCTGATGTAGCTGTAAAATAGCTTCGGTAGTTCACTACTTTTATTTATGATATCCTCCTCAAACTGTTTTTGGGCTTCCCTCCTTATTCTTGTATAATCGTTTCTTGCCTATTTGTAATTATTATATGCCCTTTCACTATTGTGTCTTCTGTATCTATTCCACAACAAATCTATTCTTTCTTTTGATTTTTAACATTCTGTATTGAACCATTTTTTTTTCTTTTCTGCTTTTTTGTTCTGTGTGATGTACTTCTGGACTCCTATTTCAATAAATTCACAGAATTTTTTATATACAGCATTTAAATCTTGTCCTCTAAGCTCCTTTCCCCAATCAATTTCTAAAAAGTACTTCTTTAGGTCATGATGATTTCCCTTTTTATAGTTTAGGCTCTTTTTGTAACTTTCATTGCTGTTAACTGTGTCATATGCTATCCTGAAGTTGCAATTTAGTACTGCAAGGTCGCTTTTGCCGAATGGATGGTGACATATTAAAACTGTTAATATCATTTTCTTACCTTGTAAATATTAGATCTAGCACTGAGGGTACATCGAGTCCTCTTTTTCTGGTGGTTTCCCTCACATGTTGCATTAGGAAAAACTCTTGCACGAGATCCAGGAGCTTTTGGTCCCAACAGCTTTCTTGGCTTATCATATCTAGAGTATTCCAATTTATATTTGTATTAAAATCTCCAGTTAGTATAATTCTTTCCGATTTCTCTTCCATTTTATGTAGTAATGATCTTAAACTCTGAATTGTATTCTCTGCCAGGTCCTCATATTCGTCTCTTTCCCATGTGTTTGATCTGGGTGGCACGTACAAACTGGCTACAATTACTTTTCCTTCAGATGTATCGATCTCTACTGCAATCAGTTCTACTTGTGAGGGAATATCTAGTTCTAGTTCTTTGACTTTTAGATTTTCTTAGTTAATATTATAATTCCTTCTCCTTTTTTTAAGTTCCTATCTCTTCTCCATATATTATATTCCTCTAAGTTTAGTATGTCATTTGATAGCCTTGGTGTTAATTCTGTTTCAGTTAGGCATATTAGGTATGTGGTTCATTTTCTTTGACATAATCATTCATCTTTAATAATTTAGATACCATTCCATCCACATTTGAGTACATCAACTTAATCATCTTGTTTATATACTTGTCATGACATGGATCTATTACCTTCCTCCTTTTTATTCCCTCCTGTTTATGTACCACTTTCGTACCTGCAATCCTATTACTTTGTAAAAAAAAATGTATTCTTCTCCTCTTCTGATCTTCCCTCATTTTTTGTTTTTGCTTCCTCCCTCTTCTCTTTCAGTAATTCCAGTTCCTCTTGTGTTGGGCATCTTTCTATCCATTCATTTTTGAACTCCTCTTTTTCCATAAGATTCTTTGCATTTTTTAGTATCTCCTCCACAGTGTTTACACTCTGGAAGGTTACCTTTAGAGGTCTTGACTTGTTTGTCTCGTATTTCCCTAATCTTTTGTGTTTCTCTATGTCTTTACTACAGATTTCCTCTGACACTTCTTTCAATAAGCTCATTATATTTACCAACTCCTTTTTGTCTCTTGAGATCTTGTTTTTTACTTCTTCCTCTTCTATACCAGTGTGTGTGTGTGTGTGTGTGTGTGTGTGTGTGTGTGTGTGTGTGTGTGCGTGTGTGTAAAATAGGTGCATATGTACGTATAATAAATGTATGCAGGTTCTTGTCTCATCTTTCATCTTCGTATTCCAATTTCCCATGCTGAGAATAATGGGTGCAATATTGCGTCCTGTGTTGGACCAGTGTTGCAGTGGACGCTTATTTATCACACGGGGGAAAGGATATCACCTTTAAATGTGACCATCATGCATTATATTTGATACTACTATACTCCATTTACACTAACCTGGCCTAAAATTGCCATCTCCCCGTCATAAATGCCGTGTTCTAACATACATTATCACTAGAGTATGGTGTCTGTCAAGAACAAAGTGCTGTGGAAGAGGGTGTAGAGTCATAGTATAGTCTTTTTCTGCCACTGACCTACGTGAAAGCTGAAAAAGGATGAAAGTCTGGGCCAAGTTAAAGTGAAATAAGTATTGACGATTTTGTGATGCTTTTTTGATTGGACAGGTTAAAAAGCCTTCATTAACCCCCTTAGTACTTGGGTACTTCTCAAGATGAATAAAATCGTCTGAAGGCAGCAGGACTAACTACACATGTGTTATTAAACTGAAGGGATGAAGCTCCAATGTAACGCGTCTCATGTTTAGCATAAGTATAAAGTAAGTCTGTCTGTCTCTCTGTATATCTATCTGTCGATCTGTGTGTGTGTGTGTGTGTGTGTGTGTGTGTGTGTGTGTGTGTGTGTGTGTGTGTGTGTGTGTGTGTGTGCTTATCTATCTATCTATCACCAGCCAAATGTAATGTCAAATCGCAAGCAAATCTAGCATCGGCTGAGGGTAATCCGTTTAAATCCTTGAATCCCTTTTTTTTTTTTTCTTAGTAAAAATATTAAAACTTACAAGGGACCGACGGTACTGAAGGAGATAATGAAGGCTAATAATTCAGCATCTAATAAAATGAAATAATTATCCAAAAACAGAATAAAATCATGCAAAAATAACAAGGAAAAAAGAAATAGACATAATCAGACTGAATGGGTCAAGTAATTCTAACTCTTTACATAGATATAATCTTTCCCTTTATGCAGTTCTAAATGGTATCAAATTTTGAGTAATTTTTTATTTAACTGATCTTGAGTTTGAAGGCTTGACGAGAATAGCAATAATCTTCAATTTTGCTCAATCCTGACATTACGCATCATGTCAATAGCTGAATATAAAATGAAATCACAGTAAATTCGGGTCATACCTGCGGACACAATGAAACTACAAAAATTCACCCTTCCAAGTTCTTCAGACAACTCTGATATTTGACCTGGGACAAGAATATCCATATATGTCTGGTAAACGCAATTCTGATATTTGGCATGAGTCGGCCATGGCGGATAATATCAAATTAGTCATAAATTTAAGTCACCCGGCACCGAGGGTTTAATTGCATTGGTCTCGCTGCTTCGCGAACCAGTCTCTTTTGGAAAAACCTTTTAGAACTCGAGCATTTCAGAGTAGCGAATGGCCGGGTTAGGCTGTGGAATTACTCGCTATTCGTGTTCATTTAGTTGCCGGGATGACTATGGCCGGTGCTTCTGCCTCGTTTCGCCCTGGAATTCTTTGGCATTTGCACTTCATGGTTGGAAAACGTCTTGTGAATTTTGAGTTTTGCGCAACTCGAAATTAGTTGGTGTTGGATTGGTGCTGCTACTATGCTTTGTCTGGAATTCTTTGGTATTTATACTTCATAGTAAGAAAACATCTGATGAATTTTTACCTTTGTATGACACGAAATTAACAGGTGTCTAATGTCTACTAACCTCTCTAGCCGACACTGCTAATCTGCTTTCCCTAAAAATTTCCAAAATTTTAGCCTAAAGACTACAATTATCCTACAAATTCCGACCTCTGTATTGAAGAGATGTAGCTTTTGTACCAACTTTTATAAACTAGTTTCATAGCAGTCAACCACAATTTCTCGTCAAATACTGTTACACAACTGACAATGATTCTATTGAGTTTTTCCTAGACATCATTGCCATTTGCTCTAATTGGACTACAAATATCTTGTGAAGTTGAGTTTTGTACGGAATGAAGTTACATAAAATTAAGGGGAGAAGGAATAACTTTGTGAGTTTCTGGCCTTTGTCCCTTTCCTTCCTGCATAAAAAAGGGAATACAAATAGTTTTTTAAATGTACACTGAGAAAAGGGGCAGAAGTGAAAAAAAAAAAAAAAAAAAAGGAAAAAGAAAGATACGGTAAGAAAAAAAGAGATAGGATTAGGTATTGAGATCATGGCAAAAATCTAGAGGGATGAGAAAAATGAAAAAGGTAAAATCTGAGAGAGGTGAATTTGAAGCTGGAAATTTATGAAACACGAACGAAAAAATGAAACGCATACTGGGAGTAAAACTAACCAGAACAAAACAAAAAGGAAAACAGGAAAAAAGGTGGAAGGAAATGATGAAAAAGAAAACATGTGAAGAAAATATAAAAATAGATCAAACTTGAAAAAAAAAATATGAAAAAAATCGAAACAAAATAAAACAGAGCATTAAGTAGGTTTGCTAAAAAAAAAAAAAATAATAATAATCTTTCATTCAATTTTTTTATACTTCCGGAGGGTATTGTATGGGATGGAGCTAAACCCGCGTGTATGTGTGTGTGTGTATGTGTGTGTGTTTGTGTGTGTGTGTGTGTGTGTGTGTGTGTGTGTGTGTGTGAGAGAGAGAGAGAGAGAGAGAGAGAGAGAAACGAAAAAAATAATCTTCCTTGGCAATACTGCACCAAGAACTAATATATATATATATATAAATATATATATATATATATATATATATATATATATATATATATATATATATATATATATATATATATATATATATATACAATATATATATATATATATATATATATATATATATATATATATTGTTATATAGCCTATGATTTCATCATCCTTTGTGTAATTCTAACGTACAGTGTGCTGCCTGTTTGATCACGAGCGTGTTCTACCTCACTCCCCCCCTTCTACCGTTATAGTAGAGTAAGTCGTTCTTTCTGTTGTTCAGAGCGGGATTTTCAACTCTTTGTCCCCATGGCTTCATTTGCGCGTCCTTCTTACAAGTTGTATCAAGCTCTGCCGGCCCCTATATAATGAGCTCAGTCTCTACATTAATTGCCACTTAGATCTACTCCTCATTTTGTTCACATCTCTGTCCTCCCCTGTACAGTTATTATTGTGAGTGCTCAGGAAGTCTCCAACCGTCTAGCAGCTGTGTAATTTGAGTATAAGTGTTATTGCATTTTGTTCTTGTACTGTATAGCATAAGTTGTTAATTTGTAGGCCTGGTGAGGTTTTTGTAATTCATGTAAGGTTCTTATTGTTAGCCAATGTTCATAACAGTTTGTATCTGTAATAATTTATCTTGCATTTACTGAGCATTACCCAGTGTATTATCATTTTATCAGGGCTGACTTAGGTAAATTTACTCTTGCTAATTTCGTGTTAATAGAGGCTATTGCAGTTAACCATATATTTAACCTGTTTTTTTGCCATTACATTATCCTTATGAGTCCTGAATGTTTTGTTGTTAGTTTGAGCATTAAACTTTAACTTGTAATTTTACCTAACTCTTTTGTTTTGAACCTGGAACTTTACGGGACAGTAGTGATTTTTAGTAATCTCACTTAAAGTGTACATTATCTTTCGCTGTTCCGTAACATAAATTTGGCGACCTCTTATCAGGATATTCAGGATATTATCATAAGGATATTGCTTGATATTCTGTGACTGTGATTTATTCATGATGTCTACTATTACTACACTTGATGAAGCCAAAGATTTTTTGTCAAATGTGCAAACAGTGTGTGATGTAGAAAACAGAACAAAGAATGAACTTAAGCTTGTTGCTCAACAATTGGGAATTGCTGCTCGCTCTCATCATTCTAAAGATCAAATTGTTGACATGATTAATGAAAGCTTGTTTAATGTAACTCCTCCAAATGAGCAAACGCAGATTGAAATAGCTAAGTTACAGCTAGCCCTGCAGGAGGCTCGTGTGAAGGAAGCTGAATTTCAAGCACGTGCTAAGGAGGCTGAGTCTCAGGGTAAGGAGGCGGAGTCTCATGCTAAGGAGGCTGAGTTTCAGGCTCGTGCTAAGGAGGCTGAGGCACAAGTTGAAATTGCTAGGATTCAGGCAGACCATGAGTATCGCATGAAACAAGGTGGAACTGGATCATCTAGCTCTGATGATTTTGATGTGGCTAAAAATGTTACACTTGTCCCTCCTTTTAATGAATCTGATTTAACAAAGTATTTTCAGTTGTTTGAGAGGGTAGCTACAGGTTTTAATTGGCCCAAAAAGTATTGACCAGTACTCCTTCAAACTGTTCTCACCGGTAAAGCTCAAGTAACTTATGCATCTTTGCCTCAGGATCAATCTGATAATTATGATGTAGTTAAGAGCTTGATTCTTAAGGCCTGTGAGCTTGTTCCTGAAGGGTATAGAGTAAAATTTAGGACAACTTATAAGCAAGATAAGCAATCCCATGTTCAGTATGCAAAAATCAAAGAAGATCTGTTAGAGCAGTGGTTAAATTCTAAGAATGTGGATTCTGATTTTGGTAAATTGAAGCAGATGATTTTGCTGGAGGACTTCAAGAGGTGTATTAGTAAAGATGTAAGCCTATATCTTGATGAGAAAAAAATAGATAATTTGTCTGATGCTGCAGTTTTAGCTGATGAATATGTTCTCACTCACAAGAGATATTCTAGAGGAAAAGGGAAAGCTGAGAGTAAGTACGTTGCCTCTACTCAGAGTACAGGTAACAGGAAAGAGAATAAAGATGATGTTTCTCAGGAAGTAAATACCAGCTTCACCTCTAGATTTCAGAAAAGTAAATGTACTTATTGTAGTAAGCTTGGTCATACTACGGAGAAATGTTTCAGGAGACAGCGTGATGTGAACAAAAAGGAGTCTTTAAATATTCAGTCAATTGGTCTAGTGTCCACCCTTGAGAGTTCCCAGATTTCTTTAACCGAGTTAACTGAACCTGCTTTGAGGGGTAACTTAAATTCTCATGATGGAGCTCCTCTTTTGAGCAGTAATGTGGGTGACACTCTCAAGAGTTCATGTGCTAATTTCCTGTCTGATGGTTTTGTCAGTCCTCTGGACAATAATGACAGGAAATCAGTTAAAATATATCGTGATATAGGTGCTTGCCAATCCCTTATGCTGACCAGTGTTCTAGGCTCTAATGTTAATTCCTCTGATGAAACTGTAATCTTACAAGGTGTAGGGAATAATTACTTCTCTGTCCCTCTGTGCAGAGTGAATTTAGAGTCTGGTTTTGCTAATGGTTCCGTTATGGTTGGGTTAGTTGAGACACTCCCAATGTCAGGTGTAACTTTCTTACTTGGAAATGATATTGGTGGAAGTCAAGTGTGTCCAGCTCCTCAGTTGTCTAGTGAGCCAGTGGCTGCGGCCCAGGATTGTGATGTCCCTGATGTGTTCCCTGCATGTGCTGTTACTAGGGCTAAGTCTAAAGTTACTGGTGATTTAGAGGATAATGATGATGATGATGTTATCCTAGCTGACACTTTTCTTGCTAATCTGGACCACTCACCAGATGAGGCAGTACCCCGTAGTGTTGATAATTTGTCTCATCAAGAGTTGGTTGAGTTGCAGGTTGCTGACCCTGAGTTGAAAGGTCTAGCTAACTCTGCTTGCAGTGAGGAAGAGTCAGCTGCTGCTTCTACTTGTTATTATATAAAGTCAGGAGTACTTATGAGGAAGTGGAGACCCCCAACAGCATCAGCCGACTGTGAATGGAAGGTTGTACATCAAGTTGTCATCCCTCGTGTTTGTAGGCAGGATATCATTAGAGTGGCTCATGATTCCAGTTTGGCAGGACACCTTGGAGTGAGGAAGACTGTGGCACGCATTTTGAAACACGTCTACTGGCCAGGTATCTTCAGGGATGTTTCCTGGTATTGTAAGTCTTGTCACACCTGTCAAGTTGTGGGGAAGTGTAATCAGACCGAAAAGGTTGCACCTCTAGTTCCCATTCCTCCTTTTGAGGCGCCTTTCACCCGTGTGTTGGTGGATATTGTGGGCCCTCTTCCTAAGACTTCTTCAGGATTTTCTTATGTGTTGACCCTGATTGATATGGCTACTCGTTATCCTGAAGCCATTCCACTTAGAAATATCTCAGCAAAGAACGTGGTTAAGGAGATGCTAGGGTTCTTCACAAAGTTTGGTCTGCCCAAGGAAGTACAGTCAGACCGGGGAAGTAATTTCATGTCAAATGTTTTCAAGCAGTCTCTGAAAGAGTTGGGCATCACCCAGATCACGTCTTCAGCTTACCATCCCCAGACCCAAGGAGCATTGGAGAGATATCATCAAACACTCAAATCGATGCTCAAGAAATACTGTTTGGAACATCAGAAAGACTGGGATAAAGGTCTTCCATTCGTTGTGTTTGCCGCAAGAGAATCTCCAAATGAATCACTGGGCTTCTCACCTTTTGAACTACTGTTTGGCCATGAAGTAAGAGGACCCCTTAAGCTACTCAAGGAATGCTGGCTGTCGGAGGAAGATGACGTCAACCTGCTGGAGTATGTGATGAAGTTCAAAGAACGGCTGTCCACTGCTTTACAGCTGGCGAGAGAGAATTTAGGAGCTGCTCAGGAGAAGATGAAGACTTGGTATGATAAGAAGTCCAGGTTACGCCACTTTCAGCCAGGAGATCAGGTTTTGATTCTGTTACCAGTGCATGGGCAACCTCTTCAAGCCAAGTTTAGTGGTCCTTATTTCGTGGAGAAGAAACTCAGTGATGTCAACTATGTCATTGCCACACCGGATCGTAGAAAGAACAAGCAACTATGTCACATCAACATGCTAAAGTTATATCACAGGCGGGACGAAAATAATCCAGTCTGCACTGTAGCTGTTCCACCCGAGTCTGCAAGTGAAGCTCTCCCATGCAGTATGAGCCTGAATGATAGTTTGGGGAAGAATCCTGATATCATGAATGATCTCCAGACTAAGCTTTCTCATCTACCTCCCGAGGAAAGGCAGGAGTTTTCGGCATTACTGCAGGAGTACCCGCAAGTGTTCCGTGCCACTCCAGGAAGAACCACTGTGTTGATGCATGATGTCGATGTTGGAGACGCAAAGCCAATTAAACTGCCTCCTTACCATGTGAACCCAGTGAAAGTTCCTCTCATCGAGAAGGAGCTTGGCTACCTGTTGGACCACAAGATGATTGAGCCCTGTCAGAGTGAGTGGAGTTCTCCTGTCACTCTAGTCCCTAAGCCAGGTGGGTCACAGCGGCTTTGCATCGACTACAGACGTGTTAATCAGATAACCAAAACAGACACTTACCCTCTCCCTCGCATGGAAGATTGCATAGACAAGATCGGAAAGGCTAGGTACATAAGTAAGTTTGATCTGTTAAAGGGATACTGGCAAGTACCTATGACTGAACGTGCTAGGGAGATCTCATGTTTTGTAACACTAGGAAAGACTTTTGCATGTTCTGTAATGCCATATGGTATGAAGAATGCACCAGCCACATTTCAGAAACTCATGAATGTTGTAACAGAGGGTTTGGCAGGGTGTGTTGTTTATATTGATGATGTATTAATCTTCAGTGACAACTGGAAAGATCACCTATGCCATGTCAGTAAATTTCTTGAGCGTTTAGTTCAGGCTAATCTTGTAGCTAATTTATCAAAGTGTGAGTTTGGTCAAGCTAAAGTTCAGTACCTTGGGTACGTAATTGGTGACGGACATGTTGCACCACCAGGAGCTAAGGTTCAGGTTATAAGTGATCTTCCCAGACCTAAAAGTAGGAAAGAGCTACAAAGATTTTTGGGAATGGTAGGTTATTACCGGAGATTTGTTCTTAACTTTTCAATTCTTGTATCACCACTTACAGACCTACTGAAAAAGGGAGTTAAATTTGTCTGGACCGATAACTGTGAATCCTCTTTCAACAAACTTAAAGCTATCCTATTAAGTCAGCCAGTGCTCGCTACTCCAAATTTTGCTAAGCCTTTTAAGATGGCTGTTGATGCAAGTGATACAGGAGCTGGGGCTGTTTTGCTGCAAGAGGATGATCAGGGTATTGAACACCCTGTATCTTATTACAGTAAGAAGTTCACTCCACCTCAAAAGAACTACTCAACTATTGAGAAAGAGCTTTTGGCCTTGATTTTGGGTTTACAGCATTTTTCATTTTATTTGTGTTCTGGTTTTGACCCCATAGTCATTTATACCGAACATAACCCACTGAAATTCCTTAGTAAGTTTAAAGATAAAAATCAGAGATTGACAAGATGGAGTCTACTTCTTCAGGAGTATTCATTAGACATTCAACATGTCAAGGGGAAAGAAAATGTTATTGCAGATTGCTTATCTGGACTTTAGACAGATTGTTTTAGAGTAATAAGAAATTTCCTTTGTAAATTTCTTTTTCTTTGTGAGGAGGTGTTACATAGCCTATGATTTCATCATCCTTTGTGTAATTCTAACGTACAGTGTGCTGCCTGTTTGATCACGAGCGTGTTCTACCTCACTCCCCCCCTTCTACCGTTATAGTAGAGTAAGTCGTTCTTTCTGTTGTTCAGAGCCTGATTGTCAACTCTTTGTCCCCATGGCTTCATTTGCGCGTCCTTCTTACAAGTTGTATCGAGCTCTGCCGGCCCCTATATAATGAGCTCAGTCTCTACATTAATTGCCACTTAGATCTACTCCTCACTTTGTTCACATCTCTGTCCTCCCCTGTACAGTTATTATTGTGAGTGCTCAGGAAGTCTCCAACCATCTAGCAGCTGTGTAATTTGAGTAAAAGTGTTATTGCATTTTGTTCTTGTACTGTTTAGCATAAGTTGTTAATTTGTAGGCCTAGTGAGGTTTTTGTAATCCATGTAAGGTTCTTATTGTTAGCCATTGTTCATAATAGTTTGTATCTGTAATAATTTATCTTGCATTAACTGAGCATTACCCAGTGTATTTTCATTTTATCAGGGCTGACTTAGGTAAATTTACTCTTGCTAATTTCGTGTTAATAGAGGCTATTGCAGTTAACCATATATTTAACCTGTTTTTTTGCCATTACATTATCCTTATGAGTCCTGAATGTTTTGTTGTTAGTTTGAGCATTAAACTTTAACTTGTAATTTTACCTAACTCTTTTGTTTTGAACCTGGAACTTTACGGGACAGTAGTGATTTTTAGTATTCTCACTTAAAGTGTACATTATCTTTCGCTGCTCTGTAACAATATATATATATATATATATATATATATATATATATATATATATATATATATATATATATATATATATATATATATATATATATATATATATATATATATATATATATATATACACTATTTACATTTGAACTATTTTCATAAATACATTTTACTCAGGGGGTCTCACTTGAATGTTCACTCTTCCTCCCGTAAATACTGACTCCAAGTTTGCAGTTCTTGCTTGCATTCTGTGCATCACGAACAGTACTATGGCAAATACAATGGAGAAGATTATAAAGACAGTTGGTGTTGAGCTATACACATATTATAGGTTGAAAATACTCATAGTCAATTCTTCCCAGGGCTTCATTGTTTCACTGATTAGTTGCATAGTTTCAGACTTAGATGAAGTCAATTTAATACTTGTGCTCATGTTTAAATCCATCTTAGGAAGTGGGTGGAAATATTTGTGAGTGTGATTGAGGATCGCATAGTGATTGCTGGTAACTAAAGTGGTCATGGATGGTGTAAGTACACTGGTGCTATGTATAATCGTGATGCTGAAGTATAAGACGGTTGTATATCGGGTCAAATTATGACAACTGATGTGTTATGAGTGAAGTAGAAAAACTGTGAATGTCCCATGCGTTGATGATGTTTAAGTTTATCTGGAGCAAATGTGAAGTTGCAATAGGGATGAATGTCAAAATTTCTTATGATAGCCATTTCACAAGGGATTGTTCCAGTAGGCTGAAACGTGCAAATGTATGAAAGACAAAGGCGAACAACATGTAAGAATGAACGGCACTTTCGTTCAATCGTTGATTCACTATTGAAAGTGAAAGTGTTCCGTCTCTTGGAGACCATGATGGGTTTGGTGTCAGTGTTGATGTTGATGACCAAAATGTCATTATTCTTAGAAAGGAAGGGGTATATTTGATAGACTGTGAACAGATCGTCAGTTGTGAATGGTACATGAACTATTACTGATGTTGGTGTTAGAGTTCCTTATAAATATGGATAATATAACACGAGATTCCTACCGGGGAACAAAGGCTTCAAACCATGTTTATGTATGCCTTGACTGATTATCTGACGTAGATCGTGAACTGGAAGTAGGTTAATAGTGATCTTGCCATCACCAGCATTTGCAATACATTGCATGAGTGCCCTGTAACGAACTCTAGTGTTATCTAACTGAATAACTAATAAAGTCATGCTGTGGTCGATGATAGTGATGCATTTTAACCGGCTCTTGGAGAACAATAGTTTTGCTCGTTGTTTCACTTGTGGAAGGAGTTTAAATCGTTACCTATGGTACCTCATGTAAATGATGTATAGTGGCATTTGTAGTAACAGTTGCACCTATTTTTGTTTGTTTGTTCTGCGATCTTAATTTATATTTGTATGTATTGATTTCCACTAGTTTACTGTCACCGATATTGTTCGGTGTTTCGGTTGTGTCCTGGGTTGCATAATTGCTGTCTAAATTCCTTGGGACCTTTTTTAAATGATCAACATGAATTTGTTTTTCTTCGCCACTCGACAGTGACTTAATTACTACCTTGTTTGCAGTCTTCTTAATCACTCTGTATGGGCCTTCAAGATTTGGTGATAATTTATTGTCTCTAGTGTGAATGGTACCATAGACAATGTCTCCTAAGTCGATAGGTGATTTTTTTGCCCTTTTATTGAATGACTCCGTCATTTCCTCCTTGGACATCGATTATTGCTTCTTCACCCTTTTTTGTACAGTATATCCTGGAATTCACGCAACTGGAGTTTAGGATAATCGTCATACAGTAATTATATATTGGTAAATTTTCACATTCTAGAATTTGGTAAGGTAGTTGTTTGTCTGTTCCGTACATAATGAAATGTGGTGTTTCTCCTATAGATTTATTAATTGCGCCATTAACTGAAGCTTCCACTCTGGGAATACAATCATCCCAGCTCACATAATTGTCATTAAGAATATGACGTAGCACATCCAACACTTATTTTTGTCTCTTTACCCACCTATTGGATGTTGGGTGATAGGTTAAGACATTTACCTTTTTTTTATATTGTATTGTGTACATATTTCTTGCAAGATGTCGGAATTAAACTCACCCCGATTATCATTTATTAATACTTTTGGGGTTGTGAATCGACATATATTATCTACGATTGCCCTTGCCACTGTTTTGGCTGTCTTATCCTTGATTGGGGCTAAAATCACATATCTTGAAAAGTGGTCAGTTGCCACGAATAAATATTGATTATTATTGTATGATAAGCGTAACTTAAGTAAGTCAACCGTGACAACGTCCCACGGTCGATTAGGTATGGGGTATTGTCCTATTGGTGCTGGTGTTAACGTATAGCCTTTGTGTCTCGCACATGACTCACGTCTGTACATATGATTGTATATATCTTTTCGTAATGGTGGCCAGTAGTATAACAGCCTGGCTTGTCTAACTGTTCTATCCTTGCCAGGGTGTCCTGCATGTGGACCATTGTGTATTATCCTTAATTAATACTTGAGGTTTCATTTCATTAGGTACCACTAATTGTTTATTATTTTTTCCATTTTTTGGTTGTCATGGGTTGATCCTATATAAGGCATTATTGACTATTGTGAATTGTTCGAGTGGTATATGTAGCTTCGATAACTGTATGTCATCGCCACTTTCCAATTTGTACATAATTTTAGACC
Source organism: Coenobita brevimanus (assembly GCF_032717465.1). NCBI lineage: Eukaryota > Metazoa > Arthropoda > Malacostraca > Decapoda > Coenobitidae > Coenobita > Coenobita brevimanus. The sequence continues at coordinate 38,890,044 of NC_137057.1, forward strand.
ATGCTGGACCAAGTCTCTGTGCTTTCGAGATTTCATCATGGTTTGGGATGTTTCCCTTGAGATCTAATGCCGCAACATGAACTGTCGTCAGGTTCATAGATAGTGCATCAGCTACTAAATTGTTTTGCCTTGTATGTAGTGAATATGCACATTGTAGTTTTCAACTGCACATTTCCATCTTCCTCTCCTCCCAGAGAGGAGTTTTTCTTGGAACATACCCACGAGCTATTTATGGTCGGCGAATAAGTGAATTTCGTAACTATATACCAAATCTCGAAATTTTGTAATGCAAAGACCACTGAAAGTACTTGTACGTCTGTGGTGCAATATTATTTCTCTGCGCCTTTTATTTGTCTGCTAGCGAATGCAATGGGCTAATTTTTTCCACGATTATCTTCTTGGATCAGTACGGCTCCTAGTCCTTTGATAGACGCATCTATGCAAATTATATATGGTTTTTCTGAAGTTAGGATAGGCCAAGCAAGGTGTATTTGTAAGTTTATCTTTTAATTCATTAAATGCTAGTTTTTGTTCCTCTTCACGCTGGAATATGGCATCCTTTTTTAGTAAAATGAATAGCGGTTGTGCTATATGAGAGAACTGGTTAATAAAGGAGCGGTAATATCCCGCTAGCCCCCCAAATTGTCTTACTTCGTCTATATTTGTTTGTTCTGGGAAATCCCTTACTGCCTGTATTTTGTCCTCAGACGTGTGAATACCTTGGGCATCTACAGTATTCTGTGGCCTAAGAATTTTATTTCCTTAAAGCCAAAATTACATTTAGACAGCTTAATTTTTAAACCAGCATCAGCATGCTTTTAAAGGAACTGGTCTAATTTCTGCAGATGTTCATCTATAGTCTGAGTAGCAATAATAATGTCGACTAGATAGACAAATATTCCTTTTCCCAGCATTCCAGACAATACATAATTCATTAATCTTTGGAAGGTGCCTGGTGCTGTCCTCAACTCCATTGGCATTCGTTTATATTTGTCCATCCATCCATCCATCATCCAATCCTACATTGTCCCATGAGGAGCGTAGGAGCCCGGGGCTAGGGAGTTGGTCTCGACATTTAAGATGAGAGTGACCAGCCTCACTCATCCCTGAGTGGCATTAAATGATCAATCAACCCCAACCATCCCTTGGATATAAACCTTCATCGGCTCAATCCGACTGGAGCGCAATAATTACCCACTAAACCACCAGGTGCCAAAATATGGCTATATGGTTACCACCCAGCGTAGTAAATGGTTTCCTGGTGTACGGGAAACCATTTGGCTTGTCACTCAGTGCAGAGTCACCCACAAGCAGAAGGAAAAGGAAAGAATGAAGGAAAGAAAGACAGAAGAGGGAGTGTCAAGTCCCGTAGGGAAAACAAGGAAAGAATGAAGGAAAGAAAGACAGAAGAGGATGGAAGGAAAGAAGGATGGAAGAGGGGAAAGGGCAGACACCCGAGAGCAGTACTACATCGAGTGAGTGGATGGTGAGCGCCCCCAATTTATATTGGTAATGCCCTGAATTCGTGGAGAAAACAGTGTATTTGAGTGATTCTTGCTCAAGGCTAATTTGGTAATAGCCAATCAATTGTGGAAAATACATTATTTTCTGGTCCGATATTTTGTAAGTCGTCACTTAACAATGGCATGGGAAACCGGTCAGGGATTGTGTGCTGATTTAATTTTTGTTAATCTACTACCGCAAGTATTTCTCCGTTTTGTCTGGGCACGAAAAATAATGGGACATTCCACGGGGAGACAGATGGGTCAGTGATACCTAGTTTTAGCATTTCCTCAACATACTGGTTTGCCAGGGTATGTTGTGAATGCGCAGCTCTATAGGTCAGTACATATATTGGTTGTGTGTCCATGTGTACGTTAATCTTGTGTGTAATCAGGTTAGTACACCCTAATTGTTCTCCAGGTAATGCTACCGTTTGTCGATGTTTCTCTAGCAAATCTAAGAGATCTTTTTCTTAGTTAAAATGTCCTGAGTGAATCAAATTCTCCTTTATGCATTCTCTGTCCGTAGATTTTGTCTTACTTGTGATTCCTGCTACGGTTTCTCTTACATGGGTAGACATCTTAACTACAAAGACAAGTCCACTTTTTTATCTCTACTTCCTCATTCATCTGATTAATGAGGAACACATGAGTTTCCTCATCGTTGTTCACTTGACAATGAGTTTTCCACCGAAATTCCTTTCACTCTACATCATTCCTCTAAGACAAGGACCATACTATTCTTCAATTTACTCTTTATGGTGGCTTTCATATCTGAGTTAGGCGGAATAACAACATTTTTTGGATGGGCAAGAAGCAATACTGTTTGGCTGTCAGTTCTGTCACTAGGCGGAGAGGATGGTGGGGCTGGAAGGGGTGCTGTGAGTGCGTGTGTACCCTCGTTCGATTGAGTGGTTCTGTTTAGTCGTTTGATATTTCCAACTCTTTTTTTATTTTCTACTTTTGGTGGGTGACATTTCTGATTGTAATTCCTCTATGAATTCATTGTTGTAATGTATTCCATTCATATGTGGGAGTAGAATGATATTCTCTGTTTTCATTGTAATGAAACCTACTAATATGCTGGCTTATATAGCTAAATTTTCTACTATATAAAAAAGAGCAGATATCGGTCTTGAGGTCTCCGTAAAACTGATATCTAACCGTATCATGCCCTTTACGGTGATTTGTTTGCCATTTTTTTTAATTTATTTATTTTTATTTTTTTTATAAATAACAGAACGGAGGAAGGAAAAACAAATGGGGAAAAAAAAATTATCCATACACCAGATCACTGGTGTCCTCTGTTCATAAAATATCTGTAACAGTTAGACTTGAACAGTTGTAGGCTGAAATTTGGAGGGAAACAACTCTGGGGAAGCGAGTTCCAGAGAGATGTAGTTCGGGGAATGAAAGAATTCTGATAGGCAGAAGTTCTGCAATATGGTTGAGTGACATTCCAGTCATGAGCGCTACCAGATGCCCGTGTAGCACGAGGGAAGGCATGGAGAGGTGGCACCATGGACGCAACTTCGTCTGAGCATTTGCCAAAAAAATATCTGTAAAATAATGCAAGGGAGGCAACATTCCTTCTTACTTGCAGGGGAGGTAGTTTATATGTAATGGCAGGGTTGTTAATGATTCTAACAGCTCCCGAGGTTGATGGCAAGCTGGTGATAGGGAGAGCTGGAGCTCCCGTTTCACCAGCCCTCAGGACTTGATCCTGACCATCTCCCTTTTCCGAACATTTTCAGTGCATTCATTTACACAGAGTAGGCCAGCATGCTCTCATAATACCTCTACCTTCAACTGTCTACACCACACTACATGCGCATAACATATCACACCTTCTATTCACATCTTTAGTAATGGCCGCTGCAATCTTACAATCAAATGAGGTGGTACCTCGGATTGGCACCACCGGCAGGGTAGGGCTGGAGGCACAGGGTCCTCCCGGTCGGCATCAAGCAACTGTGCCGGCAGCGACTGTTGCTATTTCCGGGAATGCTCGTCGGCGAAGAGGTGACGGTGCGGCCTTATTCTTTACCAACATCCACGGCCTTACCACAAATTTAAACTCAGTTCATTTTTTCCTTCAGTCCATCCCCTTTGGCCCTTTTCCTCACAGAACCACAAATCTCACCCTCTACCGATATATCGCCATTTTGTTTTCCCGGTTACCATCTCCTTACACACTTTCGAAACAAGGGCGGCACCTGTTGTTATATCAAATCCCAATATGCAGTTGATACTATTTTAAACTTCACTTCATCCAGTTTTGATTACTCATTATATAAATTAAATTGCCAAAACATTACCAAATATATCTGTGTAGTTTATCGTTCCCCCAATGCTTCTTCGGAACCCAGTGTATTTGATTCCATATCCACTCAGTTGAGTAACCTTGACCTTGCCCTTGGCAATGAAATTACCATTTTGGGTGATTTTAACATACACAATGTTGAATCGTTATAGCACTCTGCTCGGACTGACGACGCTGGTCTAGAATGCGAGCTGTTTGCGTAATCGTTTAATCTCACCCAGTTGGTAAAGCAACCAACCAGAATACCTGATAATCCTGACCATAATGCCCATCTCTTGGATTTATTCTTGACAAATAATCCAGATCAATACAGGATAGAGGTACTGTCACCACTTGGATCCTCTGACCACAATCTCATCAAAGCCTCATTAGTTAACCCTCCTACACCTCCCCATTCCGAACCTGTCAGGGTGACCCGATGGCACTTTGACAGGGCAGACTGGGATGGATTTAGAAATTATCTTGCTGATGTTCCATGGCAGTCTTTCTTCTCTAGTGATCCCAAATCTACCCAGTCCCACATTTGCGACTTAATACTAGCTGGTATGGATTTATTCATACCAAGTCAACAATTCACTAAAAGATCAAACTCTCCAAAATGGTTTGATGGCAATTGTGCCAGAGCAACAGCCCAAAAGTCATTAGCATATAACTCTTACTTAAAATCAAAAACATCTGAATCACTCTCCCAATTTAAAATTGCTAGAAATCATGCAAAAGCTGTATTAAATCTATCTAAATCAAACTTTCTTCAAAAGCAAGCATCAAAACTACTTAACAACCCTAATGACAATAGAATATTCTGGTCAACTCTTACTTCTTTCAATAATAACTTTAACAAGTCATCTTCCATTCCTCCACTAAAATCTTCAGATGGCAATATTACAGATGACCCACGTGGGAAAGCAGATATCTTTGCTAGTACCTTTGCAAGAAACTCTACCATAGATGATACCAGCCAGAATGTCTCAGTACTGGAACTTGATTCTCCCGAAATTGCCCCACTTAAAATACAGACAAGATTCGTAAAATCCATCCTAGACAATTTACCTACCAACAAAGCTCCAGACCCAGATGGAATTCCGCCAATTGTTTTGAAAAAGTGTTCCCCTGAACTTGCCTCTATCCTAGCTAAATTATTCAGACTATGCATACGTACTTCTTTATTCCCAAATTCATGGAAAGAAGCCAATATCCACCCAGTTCCGAAGAAAGGAAGTTCGTCTGACCCCTCGAATTACAGACCAATAGCTGTCACATCCTCTCTTGGTAAGGTATTTGAAACTTTAATTAATAAGCATATTGTTAAACATCTTGAATCCAACAACTTAATTAGTGCATATAAATCTAAATCAGATTCCCTTAAGAAAGTAACATTTTTCTTATTTCCAAAAATTCTCTGTAATTCCTCTTGTATTATTAAATTCGCTGGGGAGCCTGTATCTAAGAATAATGAAACAATTTGATCTTGACATGACGCGGGTACTACGTTAAACTTATATCCAATCAAACTTTTGTTCACTTTAGGTTTAGTTTTATTTACTGTTGGTCGTTCTTTGTCGTGGCTTGTGATTCCCCGTATTTGAAAATAGAAACCAATTTTTCTATTGTCATACATTCTGATATCCAATGGCCCAGTGACCTATGATGTCTGCAATATGGGTCATATGCTTTTGCCTTTTGTTTGTCCTCTATTCTTAATATAACATTCATTTTTTTGTGTGACCAGGATTTGCACAATAATAGCATAGTGTGGACTTCTCTCTCGAATGAGACCCTCGAGATGACTTTCCATTTTTAGGTTTTCCCTGGGCGGGATTTCTTCTTTTCTTCATGCTAGGAAGAAGGAACCAAAGGGCACGAGCCCACAATAACTGTACCTTCCAGGAGAAAAACAAAATACAAGAGAGAGTCAAATTCAAGATCCGATCAATTCGAGATACCTGGACACACTCCCTTTGAAAGACTGGAGATCACAGCTAGCAGGAAATACAGACAGAGGGAAACAGTTCCAGAAATGACCTGTTACATAAATGAAGGACTGGGAGTAACAGTTAACTCTTGCATTAGAGAGTTGGACAGAAAACGGATGAGAGTTTGCTGGTAGATGGGTGCTACGCGCCCGTCGTGGAGGTGGACGAATGCATGGAGACAGTTCAGAGGAACAGTGACCATTGAAGTACCGATAGAAAAGAGATAAAGATACAACAATGCGGCAAAGAGACAGAGGTTGAAGGGAACCAGTAAGAGGAGGAGAGTTAAAGAGATGAAGAGCCTTTGACTCCACCATATTGAGAAAACCTGTATGTGGGGTGCCTCCCCACATATGAGAGTTATACTCTACACAGGGGCGGATAAATCCCGTGTATAGAGTCAACAATTGTGCAGGGGTAAAGAAGGAACGGAGTCGGTTTTGCACACCTAATCTCTTGGATGCAGATTTTAAGAGAGATGTAATATGGTCTTTCCAAGATTAGTTCCAAGTGAAAGAATCCCCAGGCATATTCAAGGATGATGCAAGATTAAGCTGAATAATATTAAACATTAGTGTGTATACCTGTGGAAAACTTTGTCGGGTTGATAGGTGTAAGAACTGAGTGTTGATGCATTACAAACAACCAGATTATTTTTACCTCGGTCAGAGATACGAGCCAAGTAAGACATTAGGTGTGCCATAGCCTCATCACTTGTTTGTTGAAGTAACTGCTGAGATGGACGTTGCAGGAACCGAATGGAAAAGTGAAGGGTGGAGTCATCAGTGTATGAGTGGATAGGGTTAGATGTACACCTTAGAAGGTCATTAATGAATAAAAGGAAGAGAGTTGGTGATAGGACAGAGCCCTGAGGAACATCACTGTTGACAGATCTAGAAGAAGAACGATGGCCGTCTACAACAGCGGCTATAGAACGACCAGAAAGGAAGCTATAGATGAAGGCACAGATAGAAGGACAGAAACCGTAAGAGGGCAGTTTGAAAATTAAAGATTTATGCCAGACACGTTCGAAAGCCTTTGAGATGTCAAGTGCAATGGCAAAGCTTTCGCCAAAGTCTCGAAAGGAGGATGACCAGGAGTCTGAAAGGTAGGTGAGAAGATCGCCAGTGGAGCGTCCCTGATGGAACCCATTCTGACGATCAGAAAGAAGGTTGTCATAGGAAAGATGCTTTAAAATTTTTCTATTAAGAATTAACTCAAAAACTTTTGAGATACAGGATGTTAAAGCAATTGAACGATCGTTAGAGGGTTGAGAATGGTCACCCTTCTTTGGGACTGGCTGAATGAGAGTAGAATTCCAGCAAGAAGGAAAGGTACAAGTAGATAGACAAAGGCGAAAGAGTTTTCCTAGGCAGGGTGTAAGCACAGAAGCACAGTTCTTGAGGACAACAGGAGGGACTCCATCAAGCCCATATGCCTTATTAGTACTGAGGCCTGTGATGGCAGAAAATACATCGGCTAAAGAAATTTTATTGTCAGCCATGAGGAAGTCAGAGGGGGGACGTAATGGAGGAACAACACCGGAATCGTCTATGGCAGAATTGGAGGAGAAAGTCTGAGTGAAGAGATCTGCTTTATCAGCAGAAGAAATAGCTGCAGAACCATCAGAGTAGAAAAGAGGAGGGAAGGATGATGAGGTAAAGTTGTTAGAAAGGAATTTGGCAAGGTGCCAGAAGGAGCGGGAAGAATTCGAGTTGGAGATTTGAGAGCATTTAGTACGGATGAAACTATGTTTAGCATAGCAAACAACAGACTTAGCATGATTCTGGGCAGAAACGTAAAAAAGATGTGATTCAGGGGTGGGTTGGCTCTGGTACCTTCTATAGGCCCTCTCCTTTGTTGCTTACAGCATTAGAACAAGTGTGATTAAACCAAGGCTTTCTTGCATTAGATATAGTATATGAGAAAGGACTGTATGCTTCCATGCCTGAGAGAAAAACCTCTGTAATGCGCAAGGCAAACTCAGATGGCTCCCGGCCATGGAAGCAATTATCATTCCATGCAAAATCAAAGATGTACTGCCTTAGGGCCTCCCAATCCACAGCTCGAAAGTGCTACAGACGATGTTTCTTTGGAGGATCCACAGGCCATACCGGAGGGATAGGACAGGTTATGGTAATAATGTGATCGGAGGAGCCGAACGGAAAGAAAAGATTAACAGTGTAAGCCGAAGGATTAGTTGTAAGGAAGAGGTCAGGTATGTTGGAGCTCTCTCCAAGGTGGTCAGGGATGTGGGTAAGGTGCTGTACAAGCTGCTCTAGGTCATTAAGGATAGAAAAGATGTAGGCTTGTTCACTAGGTGGATCAGTGAAAGGAGAGGAGAGCCAAAGGTGGTGGTGAACATTGAAATCTCCTAGAATGGAGATTTGAGAGAAGTAAGAAATGGATAGAATGTGTTCCAGCGTAGAAGTAAGATAGTCAAAGAATTTTTGATAGTCAGTAGAATTAGGGGATAAGTAAACAGCACAGATATATTTAGTCAGAGAATGACAGGAAAGTTGAAGCCAGAGTGTAGAGCATTCAAAAGAATCGAGTTCAGGAACACGAGAGCAAGATAAGCCGTTGCGTTTATATACACAACAGCCACCTTTGGCTTTGAAGTGAGTATAGAGAAAGTAGGAGGATACAAAAATTGGTTTGCTGTCAGTTGCCTCAGACAGCTGAGTCTCAGTTAAGAAAAGAAGGTGAGATTTAGAGGAGAGGTGGTGCTCAACAGCGCAAAAGTTAGGGGAAAGGCCGCGAATGTTGCAGAAATGAAGAAGTGAGTCAGACAGTTGTTCCAAGCAGCTCGAGTCATCACCGGGAGAGGGGCGGAAGGTTGGGGCATTTATGGTCCCACTCCCGGGGACTCGGAGGCTATGTGCTGGCCATGATTTGTTATTGAATTTTGGAAAATTCAGTGTAGTGTGTACTGTGCATGTAGTTTGGTGTTGATAGAGAAACTTGTATTGGGGAGCATGCTGTCCTACTGTCTGTGTTACTGAGACACTGAAAAAGTTCAGCAAAGGGGGATGGTCAGGAACTAGTCCCGAGGGCTGATGAAACAGGAGCTCCAGCTTTCCCCGTCATCAGTTTTCCACCCACCTTGGGAGTACTGCTCTGCTCGACTGGTGTTACAGTATACTTGGACTACGTGCAAACTGCTCGACTGGTGTTACAGTCTACTTGGACTACGTGCAAACTTTTGAGACAGTCTGTTGCCGGGTGTCTGGGAACGTTGTCACGACCCCTGGATTTGCTTGGTTTGTCTGTTTTTGGGCCGCGATTGATTTTGTTCTTTGGTACAAGTGTTCGTGGCCACCACTGTGTCTACAACCCTCATTTTGGTTGTACTGGATTGTGATTCATTCACCCCTGCTTTCCTACAATTCATCTCTGTCTCATTCATATAATTTAACAAACACATTCTTGGTGTGTGGGGAATTGTTTTAGCAATCTTAAGGACCCTATCAGGCAATTCACACAGGGCAACTACGTGACCAAGGACATGCAATGGTGACATCTTTCCATCATCTTTTACCCAATTTGAGTTCTCTAAAGTAGGTAAAAGTGTTCTCTTAATTGTTGATACATCTGTTAGGCTATTATTTCACTTAACCCGTCACGTCCCGAGGTTTTCCGCACCGCCGACATCCCCCAGTCCCGAGCCTTTTTGGATTTTTTTTTTTTTTGGCTCAAACTTCCGCTTAGGTTGAGAAACGAAGGAAAGTCACCAAGAAAGGGCTTACCGTGGTCTATAAGTGGTCAGAACAGGTGAGGTCCCCCGCGCCAGGTATCGTATTCTATTATGGACATGCAAGGCGCTCACGTTTTCTATGGTAAGGAATACCGGGAGAAACAACACACACCTCTATATTTATTGAATTTGAACTAAAAAACAATAACAGTAACAATATAATGGATTTCAGACACATATATGAAAAATAAGCATTGTACCATCGCGCGAGCATAGCGAGTTAGGTCCGAGTCGTAACATGCTATATGCTAAGTTTCTTGTATCAGTCAACATATCATTATTTCTACTTGTATACTTCTGTTTCAATGACAATTTACCAATTACAACTGTTTGTAAGTGTTTTCAGATGTTTTCAGTCATTATGATGACATGCAGCATAAGTTTAGCGAACATCAGCTTAGTAAGCGCACTCGCTATGACTCGTATTTCAACATACCCAATTGTTTTATCACTTTCCTATTATTTTTCCCTTTCCTCCACCACTGTAAATGTTTTCAATTATTTTCATTCATTACGAGGGCATTTAGCGATGTGCTAGCGCATAGTCACGTAGCAACCACGATCTCAAACACTCGTGTTTCATCTTCTACTTTATTTATTCACTCCAATTATAATTTCCCACTTAAATTACACACGTTTACACCCCTATACTGCACTGTACATACTTACTGGCATTATTTATTCAAGTGAGCTTGAGAATATCGCATGAAAATACCCTCGCAATGAATGTTTCGACCAACATAATACTCACACACTTATATACTAATTCTTCACATATATTACACACTTTACCACTTGTTGACTTCTATTTTCACTATTACGTGCCTTATTCATTCAACTGAGCGTCAGGATATCGCATCTCTATACACACGCTATGAATATTTGACTTAGAATATATTTCAGCACTTACAATAATTTGAACCTATATGTTACCCGTAAGCATTTCCAATAATAATAATTATATAATTACGGGCTGTATTTATTGCACTGAGCGACAGAATATCGCATCATAAAACCCTCGCTATGTATGTTTCCACTTACAGCATATTTATACACTTAAAATTTTTGCACTTACGTTATACCCGTATGCACTTTATACTAATATTTGGAGATCAACATGACTGATAATTTCACTGAGCGTCTGTCTGTCGCATTTACTTCATAGTTTCAGCGTCCTGTCACATTCACACCATATCAGAATTGCATCAACGTGTGATATTCGCTGAAACATGGGTGAATACAGAGACCCACGTCACACTGCACGCACTCATAGCGGGTGTCCTTCCTCTGTGTCGTGAGTCTCACTCGGGAATTGCTACACACGTGACACCTGCGTTGGGGCCTAGGTCTGTTCAGGACCCACCTATACCAGGTCAGCCAGCCAGGGGACGAGAATAAGCCCGTCTCGCGCAGGCTAGCTTAGTGACGTCATCTTCGCCTCTCCTCTCAGTGAAGGGAGTTACAGGTTCCACACGCTCTCACTTCTCTTTGATCAGCTGTTGTTACTATCACATTTTTTTTTTAAATAAAACATAAGGGTAACAAAAAAACAAGTTATTAATAAACTAATAAAATTAACAGTTTATGTCTATAAACTGAATACAAGGAAATGCAGTAAGAGAGTGAGACAGTTACAATGAACAGTTAAGCTGAAACTAACCGTGTTCATTACTCATGGCTTATAAGACAAAATAATTTACAGAGAAAAAAATACACACAATATAATCCTGATAACTAACCTAAGAATGAAAATATATGGTCTAATAATAATGTGAGCTTGTACTGGTTAAACATAGCACAGTATTGATGCCGTGGCTCTGTGTCACAAGATAATTTATGACATTATTTTGCTCTTTTTTCTTAACAGGCTTCTACAGGCATCCTTTTGTTTGTTGAAGGTAATAATTTTATTTAAATGTTTCATCCTAAAGAATACTGATATTCTAGCAAAAAATTCAACTCCGTCTGATGGTAAACATATTCCAGTGCTTTCTATCTCTGAGGAGAGAGTCTTAACACACCTGGGACCTTCCCTCAGACCTTCACCTTGAGTAGATTTGAATACTTCTCTCATTATATGTAACTGAGAAGAAAACTCTTCTGATGGCATATAGAGTTGTCCTCTGCTAACCACTTCAGTCCATGATTTATCTTTTCCCCAGTCCCCTGCCCTATATCCTAAATGGGGATACTTGTGAGAGAATTTCCTAACAATGTTGCCACCTATATATAGCAAGGACTCATCTTCTATAACACTGCCAGTAGATATTGCATTTACCTTTCCAGGTGAGAGAATTTCATTAACTTCACTGATTTCTTCAGATATGTCATCATTTTCCTTATCAATATCTAACTCCAAATTCTTGAATACTAAACTCGTTAGGCAAATTTCCAGAGCCAGTTCACGGTCACTTGAATCAACATGTTTGGAGGTTTCACCTGGCAGAGTCTTATCAAACAAACATGTATCGGTCTCATCTCCTAGACTTATATTTTTTGCTTCACTGACCAACTGAACATCCCTTCCCAACACATACTTTCTCAGTCTATATTTAAAGTTGACTGCATCCGGGTGATCCTGAGGTCCACTCATTTGTTATACACCCAAAGAAATGTTCTTGGCAGTCCTGATTCAGTCTTCTGGTCATTATGAATTCAAGATTGTAGTTACTTCTCAACATATGGAACAGTCTTTTAAGTGAAAGGCTTGATAAAACTATTCCTCTCTGAAAATTGTACAATGACTTTGAGTTACCTACTCTCATGGTTTCCATGACATCAATCATTTTATCTAAAATGTTTACCTGTGTTATCAAATTCATTCCATATGCACAACGCTCTTTTTTGTCACTGTACATAGACGAGTTCATCGCATCAAACCATTCATCTACCAATGAAATACATTCGGCAGTTGTTTTCCAATTCTTGCTTTCCAAAAGACCCTTGTCACCTAAATACTGTAGAGACTTTGAACAGGTCTTTGACAACAACTGTGCAGCATACTTAACTCTCTGCCGTTGCTGTCCATGTACGTTAAGATGAAGATCACTTAATTTATAAGCCAATCCATACTCCGTTTTAGTCTTTGCGAGCATTTCCCTATGCATGCAACAGTAACAAAGTCTCCAACGTCCAAAACAAAACCAGAATCAAGAAAATTGTTTCGGACGAGCTTTATCAGGTGAGGCACATCAGCAAAAAGAAATATTTCCCTTTCAGCACATGGATTTTTGAAGGATACGCTCTTAGTTTTTATAGGATCAATACCAAATTCTTTCCATACCTGCATATTACAAGGTCCCAGATCATGCACTACTGCTACAACAGCGTATCCTGCTGACTCTACACTCTTACTTATTTCTAACAAAATCTTATGCATATTTGATTCATCAAATGCAAAATATATTGGCTGTTTCCATTTACTAGCTAAGCCTCTTAGCATGACAACTTGTACATTCTTGTACGGCTTATAGAGTGTGTCTGTTGCTTTATCGTAGCTCCACTGCTTAGCAAGGCTCATTTCATCAAATGATAAGATAGTAAGCTTTTCTACTGGGCTTAGCGGCAGTGCTGGTGGCCGAGAGGCGAAGCTGACGTCATTACACCTCACTCCCCCATTAATCCCCTGCGCGAACAGAGCAGGCTGGCTGACCTGGGTATAGGTGGGTCCTGGGTCTGTTTGGCTGGGGAGGGATAGGAGTGGGGAAATGGCGGCCGGATATTCTCAGGGGAGTTTGTGCAATAGGGGCAGTGCGGGTGCGATGTTGGGGCCTTTCTACAGCATACCGTGCAAACATCTCTCTTGTGAGCTCCCTCTAAAACCCTTCAAAGGTTTCCTGAACTCCTGTTGTCATGGCGTGAAGGTGGTGGCAATTCAGAGCAGTGATATCTAGCAATTGAAAGAACAGTTTTTTATACCACTTAATCGTGGTCCTGGCACACTCTACCGTCGATATCATGGAGTCTGACTGGTCCACGAGGCGCATGTTTATGTTATAGTCCATGACACACTCAGGTTTCCAAATATGACGCCTGTTCTCGCTACGGTAATCTACGGAATCAGTACGGTGCATCAAGGGGCGGTGAACCTATTTTCATAGATGTGTAAGACAGAGCTAAAATCGTCACTGTTTATATCTGAGAATGGTATCAAAGTATCATCATCATCATCATTGATCTGTGGAGTATTTGTCTCCCTATCTTTAGTTCGTGGAGAAATAATTGTGTTTGTTATGATTTCTTTTTTTTCCACTAAATGGGAATCTGCATTAGCTACTGCAGATGCTGTTTCATTCAGCAATAAATTCGGTGGTGATGATACTGTTCCCGTCATATCACTAAGCACTAAAATAAAAATTCATTGAGCTAGGAAATGTTGTGAAACAAGTATCTTATATATGTGTTAATTGTATAGATAATTAAAATGAATATTAACAAATTGAAGACGTAGAGTATATATATAATAATAATAAATGTTAATGGTTGTAATGGTAACGAGTGATGGACCTAATACAAATAAGTGAAGAAGATTTGTGTACCTAACGTGTTATATAGATGAAGTGGTGTTTGTTACGAAGTTTAAGCTCTGGGAAGAAATAAGTAAAAAGTATATTCACACACGAAGGTGGGAGAATGATGTCACTCTGGGTCACTTCAGGGTCGTGGTGAAAGATCAGTGTTCACTGCCGAGACAGTGTCCTCAGCAAAGCTAAGCACAACAACGTCGAGTTCCCACACTGGTAACTGTAGTGAGTAACTGAATAACGACGAGTAATGCTGAGTAATGATGAGTAACAGTGAGTGGTGAGTGAAGGCTGTGGTATTTGCTGCCATCGTCTTGACCTCATCACTCCTGCATCAGCGTGGTGATGTTGGTGGAGGTGGAGTGTAGGTTGGAGAAAGGGGTGGGGTCAGGTGGTTGTTTGTGGTTGTGGGTAGTTAGTCTTCTCTCGCTCTTCGTTTGCTTGATTTTCCTTAATCGTTTCTTGTTCTCACTACGGGATACTCGCTTGTGGTTACTTGATCGTAGAATTATAGACTTGTTGAGATGCTGGTAGTTCCTTCTACAGCGTTTACTTGTAGTTTCTTTCTGTATGATGTGAACTTGTAGTCGATCTTGGTATGTCGCACCTGCCTGAGGGTTGCTTGTAGAATTGTAATATCTTGCTTTGTTGTTTCTTATCAGTCTTGGTAATGTAGACTTATAATTGTTGGTTCGTTGACTTGTTGGTTTGTAGCCTTTTGGGCTTGTAGAACTGTAGACGTGGTTCGTGCGTTCGCGCCACCAAAATAATATATCAGTCTTGTAATAGATTATACAATAGTCGTAACCAAGCTGTAGGTAACAGTAATTATGTGAGGAAATAACCTCAGTTCACTTGTAGTCGATGACAGGAGAAGATAAAGATGAATATTGGGGTTTGATTGTTGTTTTATTGTCTTCAAAATGGAAGGCTCAAGATGAACACTGCGTGTAATACACAAGAGCGTTTGTACTAGCTGATGTCTCGCAACCTCTCTCGCTAAACCCCCCTTCTCGCCTCTCTGCCCCAGTCTCCTAATTCCTTTAGGCTTTTCCTCCACTTTCTTTCAGTATATATGAACTTCCATCATGTGGGCTACACTGTCGTCGAAATGTTCTAGAAGCCTGTGTGTGTGTATGCGTGTATGTATTGTGATTTTCCGGCCAAGCTTCATGAGGTGATGAAAATAGCATTCCCCGGCGGGAATTTGCAAACGATGATCCTGCGGGCTCTAGCCATGACTGATTTAACCTTCTAGATTACATCTATGTTACTAGCTATTATTTATTATATTTTAGAGTCCTGACAGTAGTAGTTGTGGTTGTAGTAGTATCAGCTAATAGTGGTGGTGGTGGTGATGGTGGTGGTTGTGGTGGGGGTGGTGGTAGTAGTGGAAGTAAAGTAGTTTAAATAATAATGAAGTACCAGGAGCAATAGTAACAGGAAATGGTCAGAGTAGGTAAGTTGCAAGACTAAGGAAGTTTAGTAGTAGTAGTAGTAACAGCAAGAAGAGTCCCAAGTCTCAGTAGTTAAAAGTCACAATCCTGAGAGAAGATCAGCTAGGCATCACAGCACTCACTCCCTCTCGCTAGGTCAACACTGCAGTGATCTCACACGTGGCCAGCCGAGGAGTGTTCACGCTGGGCGACCAACGGGATGAGGGAAACGAGACTGTTTCAGTTTGGGGGTTCGCCTGATGCTTTACCGTGGGAGGAGAGAGGCGCTTTGTTTGGATTAATTTTAACGACATATTTGTTAACCTCACGGGTATTATGAAGACGACTATTATATTAAATCTTTTAGGTATGAGCATACTTTGAAACGACAAAAATTCCTGGCGAAACTGCATGGGAACTGAAATGATTCGAAGTCTACTCTAATGATGGACAGCTAGTTTCAACCACCCCTAATTTAGTGTTTTGGTTCTTTATCCATGATGTTAGGAAGACAACTTGTATTTTATTTTCCTACAGAGGTCGTGATAGGCAAAATAAATCAGAATAGATATGTACAGAATATGGGGGTACTATAAATCTCAAACAGAATTTGAATATCCCTGCCGTCATTCACAGAGCCATCCAAAGCTGACTGCAGGACAGAATACCGACAAGATCTTCCTCTAGCCATATAAACAGTGTCATGTCCTCTGTTTTAGGGTTGCTTTCATTATCCCTTGATCCAATTTTTTATGAAGTGACTGTACTGGGATTAGTAACATGCTAATCTCCGATTTCGAGGGCTGGACGAGCTGTGGTTCGATTCTTGGCCAAGATAGGGTAGTTTTCAGTCATTTCATCTCTCATTCTCATCTTTGCTGCCCTCTGCCACTTCCTACATCGCAGCACACCACACCATTAAACCACACCACACCACACCACACCACTCTGTGGCCTCAGGTAAATACACTACCGCTAATACATTTACTCCAGTTCACCCTGAGAGATTAATAACAAAACAGAATGGCTGATTGAACACACACACTCTCTCTCTCTCTCTCTCTCTCTCTCTCTCTCTCTCTTACACACACACACACACACACACACACACACACACACACACGAGCGCGCGCACACAACTGTACTGTACACCCGAAAGCACTAATGTCTTCCCCCCTAGTAACCGGAGTTGCGGCCAGTGAGCCACCGTGCGATTGAACACCGCACACTCACTGCTCCTACCGCAACCCGAGTGTAAACGTTGTTGGATGGATGTGGAAATGCCAAAGCTGGCGATGTTACAATGTGCCAGGAGTGTTTTTATAGACACTCAGAAGATATGTAATATATAAAAGTATTTAATGTGTAATACTGTGCTGCTATCCACAACATATGAGAAACGCACAAAAATGAAGGACGACCTACAATGTATTATGTGTTATTGTCTATATATTATCGTCCTATATTATAATGTTACAAATAATATGGCTAGCAACATCTGTTGAAAGAGATGGTGGCTTTTCTCATCCATTCTCGCTCCCATCTCCACCATCCTTCTCTGGGTTCGTCTCCACCAAACGCTTCTCTTACCCTCCCGTCCCCCACTCCCACTCTTTGTTTGCCGACATAAACTGAGATAATGATGAAATGATCCATCAGGTATTGATCACATTAATATTATCACACACATCTGCACACCAACTAATCAGTAACATACAATACTTTGGTATACCTGCCAACTATTTCATCCTGTCTTAAGCTGTTACGTGACATACACACTGCAAGCTGGACATTGGGTTACAAGGACATACGGTTGTTTATCATTAACACAGGTTATGTATGGTTATGGGCGTCCATTAATTTATATGAACACGACAGTTTAAGCCTTACAATATAACCATATAAGGTTTATGTTCCTGTCATTACTGGATGAACAAAACGAATCAGGTATCGGCTCTGACGAACCACAAACTTTCTGCTTTAACGATAGTATTCCTAACTCTTATCACAACAGTTCACAGTGTCATTATATATATGACTGAATATGGGTCCGTCGTATAAATAATGACGCTGTGTCACTGTTGTGACAAGAGGTCAGAAAACCTTCGTTAAACAGAGAGTCTGTGGTTCGTCAGAGCTAATCCCTGATTCGTTTGGTTAATGCAATAATGCAAGGGACATAAACCTTAGGTGTTTATAATGTAAGGCTTAAATTGCGACGTTAATATGAATCAAGGGACGTCCATAACCACACATAACCTGTGTTAACGATAAACAACCGTACGTCCTTGTAACACAAGGTCCAAGATGCAGTGTTTATATCATGTAATAATAGCTTACAAGGATGAAATAATTGGCAGGTATACTGAAGTATTTTATGTTGTTGATTTGTTGGTGCTCCATACAGAGGTGTATGATGATGTTAATATGATCAATACCTGACGGATCATTTCACCATTATATTAGTTTATGTAGGGGCATTTTTCTTCTTAGTGTAATAGGAAAAGTGTATGGTAGGATACTTATTGACAGAGTTAGAGAAAGAACAGAGGAATTAGTTGGAGAAGAGCAGGGAGGCTTTAGAAAGGGAAGAGGTTGTGTAGATCAGATATTCATTCTTAGATCTTTAGTGGAAAAGTTTCTAGAGAAGGGAAAGAAGTTGTATGCGGCTTTCATGGATTTGGAGAAAGCATATGACAGGGTGGATACACAAGGATTGTGGAAAGTATTAAGAATATATGGAGTAGATGGAAAGTTGTTGAATGCTGTGAAGAGTATGTATGATGGTGCTAAGGCTGCAGTGCGTGTGGATGGTGAACTAAGTGAATTTTTCTCTTTGGAGGTTGGGTTGAAACAGGGATGTGTCATGTTTCCATGGTTGTTCAATCTGTTCATGGATGGAGTAATAAATGAGGTACAAGGTAGGGAAGTGGATGTTGGATAGTGTTTGGAAACTCCCTGTACTGTTGTTTGCAGATGATACTGTGTTATTGAGTGAAGACGAAGGGGAGCTGCAAGGCTTGGTGGATGAGTTTGGGAGAGTGTGCAAGAAACGGAATCTAAAGGTGAATGTAGGGAAGAGTAAAGTGATGGTCTTTGAGAGAGGTGAAGTTAGTGAATGTACAGCGAGGTTGGATGGTGAGGAATTGGAAAATATGAGTATGTTTAAGTACTTGGGTAGTGTGATGAGTAAGGATGGAGGTTTGGAGGGTGAAGTGCTTGAAAGGGTACAGCAGGGAAGAAAGGTTGCTGGTTCTTTGAAAGCAGTGATAAGAAACAGAGAAGTGAGCATGGAAGTGAAAAAGTTACTACATAACAGTATTGTTGATACCAACTCTAACGTATGGAAGTGAAGCTTGGACATTGTTGGAAGGACACAAGTCAAGAGTGAGAGCAGTGGGAATGAGTTATTTAAGAGGAGCATGTGAAGTCACATGGAGAGACAGGCTGACGAATGGGGATATAAAGGAGCGTTGTGGTGTGGATGTGGATGTGATAGGAAGTGTTATGAGGAACACACTGAGGTGGTTTGGCCATGTGGAGAGGATGGTGGGTGAAAGACTGATGAAGAGAGTGTATGTGAGTGAGGTGGAGGGGAGAAGAGGGAGGGGGAGGCCGAGGATGAGATGTAGGCATGGGGTGGAGAGGTATATAAGAGAGGGGGGGGTGAGTTGGGAGCAGGGCAATGAAATGGCGGGGGACAGGACGACGTGGAGGCGATTTGTTTGTGGCCACCCCAAACGGGATTGAGGCGTCTGGCAATAGATAGATAGATAGCAAACAAAGGGTGGGAGTGGGGGACGGGAGGGTAAGAGAAGCGTTTGGTGGGGACAGGAACTCAGAGAAGGGTGGCGGAGGTGGGTGCAAGAATGGATGGGAAAAGACACCATATCTTTTAACATATGTTGTTCACTATACTATACTTATTTATAACACCATAATATGGGATGTAAGTGTACAAACAATAATACATAATACATTGTAAGTCGTCTTTGATTTTCGTGTCTTTCTCATATCTTGTGGATAACAGCACAGTATTACACATTAAATACTCATATATATTTTATCCCTACTGGTTCTGAGTGTCTTTTAAAACACCCCTGACGCATTGGAACATCACCAGCTTTGGCCGTCCCACATCTATCCAACAACGTTTACACTGGGGTTGGAGTAGGAGCGGTGGGTTTTTGGGTGTTCGATTGCCCGGTTGCTTTCTGGCCGCGACTTCGGCTATTGGGTGGGGGGGAAGAAATTAGTGCTTTCTGGGGTACGTCATAAAACTCGACACCTGTGCTAACAAATCTCAGGTTGATGAGAAAAGGTGAAGGTATGAAACACACTCTTTTTCACTGACGATTCCACGAAGGGCAAAAGTAGAGTGTGGGTGAAAAGGAGAGAGGAGAGGAGAGAAGAGGGGAGGAGAAGAGAGGAGAAGAGATGCGAGGAAAGGAGAGAAGAGAGGGGAGGAGTGAAGAGAAGGGAAGAGAGAGGAGAGGGGAGAAGAGAGGAACAAGAAAGAGAAATGAAAGAGAGGGAAGAGAGGGAAGTGAAAAGAATGGAAAGGAAGGAATGGGAAGGGAGGAGGAGAAAGACAAAGAAGAGAGAGAGAGAGAGAGAGAGAGAGAGAGAGAGAGACAGACAGACAGACAGACAGAGACAGAGAAAGGGAGGGAGGGAGGGAGGAGTTAGAAGGGAGACGACGAGAAGATTATGGAAAAGAGAAGAAAATTGAGAGGAAAAAGAAGAGAAGACAGTTCAATCAAGACGAGAGAGAGAGAAGGAATGAGGAGGGAAAGAAATAGGGAAAAGAAGAGAGGAGAGGAAGGGGGAAGAAGAGGGAAGAGGGAAAATAGTAGGGAGGAGAGGACAGAGAAATTGGGAAAATTGAGAGAAATGACATAGAAGAGGAGAGGACACGAGAGGAGAAAGGAGAGTGGAGAGAATTATGATAAATTTTGCTTGATGATGATGATGATGATGATGATGATGATGAAAATGATGATGATTAGTTGATGTATGGTATTAATGATGATGATGATGTGATGATTGTGATGATGATCGTGATGACTATGATGATGACCATGGCGATGATGATGATGATGATGATGATGATGATGATGAAAATGATGATGATTAGTTGATGTATGGTATTAATGATGATGATGATGTGATGACTGTGATGATGATGATCGTGATGACTATGATGATGACCATGACGATGATGATGATGATGATGATGATCAAGACAATGAACTATGTTGACGGGCGTTGGATAAGTAAGGAATGATGATGTAATAACAATAATTTGAAAGAGAGAGAGAGAGAGAGAGAGATTGTGTTTTTGTGCTGGGAATACTGGAAGTGTAAGAGATGGGTGTATTTTCTTTCATTTACAGAGAGTAGGAGTAGGGATGGAAGGAAGGAGAGGATGGGACAGAAGGAGAGGAGGGATGGAAGGACAGAGGGGGGAGGGAGAGAGGAGGTAGGATGGAGTGGAAATGGGGAGAGAAGGAAAATGAGGAGGAAGGAGGGAGGGAAGGGAGAAGAGGGGAAAGGAGGTTGAGGGATGAGGATAAGGAGAGAGAGGAACGAGATGAAGGGAATGGGTATGCAGATTGGGAGAACTATAATAATGAGGAGGAGGAGGAGGAAGGGATTTATTCCCCGAGTTAGGCAACTATGACCATAATTATAGCCCCGCTAGGTTACAGGAGCGCGCTATCACTCCCGGCACGGCAGTCCCGGGCGAGGCTCGAACTCACGACCTCCCGGCCACAAGCTCGATGCTCTACCTCTGAGCTCCCATGCCCCCATGAGGAGGAGGAAGAAGAGGAGGAGGAGAAGGAAGAGGAAGAGATAAGAGCAGTAAAAGAGATGACAGAGAAGAGAAAAATTAGGAGGTTGAAAAAAAAAATTAAGGAGAGAAAAATGAGATATAGGACGAGAAAATGGTATGGTAAAAGCTGCCCGGGGATAAGGTATCCATTCTTTCCCCAGTGTGTTCAAGGAAACGGGAGGAAAAAAAATAAATAAATGAGAATTCTGCCTCGCTCTGTAGCCCCCTAGTAGTCCCCAGTGGCCTACAGTTGTCCCAGATAAACTTTTCAAATAGTCCCGAATAATTTCATCTATCTATCTATCTATCTATCTATCTACAGCCAGACGCCATAATCCCGTTAAGGGGTGACCGTTTGACTTTGAACTGTTTTACGTGGCGGGAGACTAACCCTCCTCCAACCCACTTGTTGACACGTGGAGAACACGTATGTTTTGGTTATATGGTTACCACCCAGCGTTGCAAATGGTTTTCTGGCTTACAGGAATCCACTTGGCTTGTCACTCAGTGTAAAGCCGCCTGAAAAGGAAAGAAGAGTAACAAAAAGCAACAGGAAAGATGAGAGAAATAGGAAGAAAGGAGGGCAGACACAGAAAAAGAATGATAAAGGTGATGGAAGTAGTAGGCTGCACTACATTGAATGGATGATGGTCGCCAAATCAATATCCCCAGTGGTCCTTTACTATCCTGAAAGAGTCTTCTAATGTTAATGATGACTAAGAAAGGAAAAGAGATGGGGATAGGGAGAGGAGAGGAGAGAAGGGGAGGCGAGGGATGGTGAGGAGGAGGTGGAGGAGAGCATCCATGAAGTCTCTCCTAAGCTGAATAAAATCGTCTGAAGCTAACAAGAATAGGATGAAGAGTAGATCATCAGAGTGAAGGGGTTAAAAAGGCCACCTCACCTGCATCATTATTACCTTCCATTAGCTCACCTGAGGAACGGTATTTGACAGAGGGGCACCACGTCACAGCCAGGTGATGAAGGTAAACAGTGAGGCATCGTAGGTGGTAGGTAGGAGCTGGGATATGCACACACTTATACCAGCACACACACACACACACACACACACACACACACACACAATGGATGCGTATTTTCATCTGAACAGGATCTAGCTTTTTAATCAGAGCCTTTGTTAACACAGATACATAGATTTACAGACAGTCTTAGTCGTAATAGTGGTAGTAGTCGTAGTAGTAGTAGCAGTAGCAGTAATAGTAGCACCAACCCGAGACTCACTTGAACGTGAACCCAGTGGACTGGAGGCTGATGTTCCCCTTCTCTGACAGTGTACCGTCGTCCTCTTGGGGGATAAGGAGGGAAGTGAGGGACGTTTGTATATCCAGGCAGCTCCACCACCCAGTTATATCTGAGCCACAACATGAAGGCGTCCGTCTTCAGCATCGATCCACAGATAAACACACAGAAATGCACTCGACCACAGGAAATCAATTACCACCAAAATGAGTGATGTTTTATCATCACACTCATCACCACCATCACCACTCCACAATCCCCACCAAATTAGGTTATCCACACCATCATAACAACCATCACCAGCAACCATCCTCCCCGCCAAACTATGGCACACAAATTGGCCCTATCACTTACAGTCTAATTACGCAAATGACTCTAGCTTTGGGCACTTTTCACCTTGTCTGCCGAGAGAGAGTGTGTGTGTGTTTACTTCAAGTTTTGATTTTTCTTGACAGCGCCGTTTGATTGTGTGTGTGTTTATTTTTTAGGCCTGTGTGTGTGTGTGTGTGTGTGTGTGTGTGTGTGTGTGTGTGTGTGTGTGTGTGTGTGTGTGTGTGTTTACTTCAAGTTTTGATTTTTCTTGACAGCGCCGTTTGATTGTGTGTGTGTTTATTTTTTAGGCCTGTGTGTGTGTGTGTGTGTGTGTGTGTGTGTGTGTGTGTGTGTGTGTGTGTGTGTGTGTGTGTTTACTTAAAGTTTTGATTTTTCTTGACAGCGCCGTTTGATTGTGTGTGTGTTTATTTTTTAGGCCTGTGTGTGTGTGTGTGTGTGTGTGTGTGTGTGTGTGTGTGTGTGTGTGTGTGTGTGTGTGTGTGTGTGTGTGTTTACTTCAAGTTTTGATTTTTCTTGACAGCGCCGTTTGATTGTGTGTGTGTTTATTTTTTAGGCTTGTGTGTGTGTGTGTGTGTGTGTGTGTGTGTGTGTGTGTGTGTGTGTGTGTGTGTGTGTGTGTGTGTGTGTGTGTGTGTGTGTGTGTGTGTGTGTGTGTGTGTGTGTGTGTGTGTGTGTGTGTGTGTGTGTGTGTGTTTTGCTTCACCGTGCTAAGGGCATTAATTTTCAAACCACTTTCACCCTGAGACATCTCCCTGAAGTAAAAAAAAAAGTCGTAATATAACAAGAATATGGCAAAATGCATCATCGTCCGGAACGTGTCAAATTCCATCACTCCTTCCCAAATGAATTACTGCACAGATATTTTTCCTCACCGTTGTACCGTAATTATATTTTTCTTACCTGTGCGCTGCTAACGTCTCCCAAGGGAAATCACAAGCTCTCTAAAAATACGTGTTAATTTCAAACATTTATTTTATTTTATGGTATTTTATTGGCTCATTTGATATCTACTTTTCGCTTACAAATGTGTTCAGGTTTGTTTATCATCAGCGTATCTGTCTGTGAATTTGTATAGGTCCTTGTGTTCCTGTCTGTCTACCTACCGACCTACTCAGACATCTGTCATATCAAATTATAGAGGGAAGAGAAGACGAGCGGAAGAATAATAGAGAAATGTGAGAATGGCCAGGAGTAATTAATATAATCTGATTCTACACACACACACACACACACGCACACAGGGTACGTGTTCTTCAATGAAGCTCATGATCTTGGGAGTAAGAAATCAGTCTGGCAAGCTCAAGGAAGCAAAGAAAAAAAAAATCCCTCTGCACCTTTTCCTTAGCGATTAATTATACTTATTCATTTATTTATCAGTGTCAGGAAGAAGGAACCAAATGTTATACAGTAAGTCCTCAGAATTATTCCCTCCAAGAAAAATATAACCATGCAAAAGAGAAATTCACGATCCGTTGATTTTGAGATAAAGTAGGAATAAAGACTGAAAAGGATGTTAGTGGCCATTATACAAAATAAATATAAGATGAAGAAAGTGTTAAGGAGCATCCATAAGCGAGGAGAAGACGACCCAAAGAGTTAAGGCTCCTTCCACAGATAGATATATAGACAGAGACATAGATGGACAGATAGATAGACAGGTAAGTAGATACAGATAGTGTTAATGCATCTCGTAGTGAGAATGAGGCTGGGGTTGTGAGAGGACTTGGGCATTTGACTGTTCCTGGACAAACAACAATAACAACATCAACAAGAACAGCTACTACTACTACTACTACTACAACTACTACCGGTACTGTTACTACTACCACTACTACTACTACCACCACCACCACCACCATTACTATTACTACTACCACCACCACCACTACCACCACCACCACTACTACTACTACTACTTCTACTACTACTACTACTACTACTACTATGTTTTTTGAATAAAATAGTCCGCGGGTAACAAGAACAAAATCATAGTGAAGGGGTTAATGAGGTCTTGCCCTAAACATAAATTAACTGCCGTCAGTAATTGCCAATTTACGTCAACTATTCTCACACGTCTGTCTGTCTGTCTCTATTCATCTATCTATATATTTCTCAGTCTCTATCTATCCATGCATCAATCAATCAGTCCGTCAATCCAGTTATCTATCCGTCAATGTATCTGTCTGTCTGTCTGTCTGTCTGTCTGTCTGTCTCTCTCTCTCTCTCTCTCTCTCTCTCTCTCTTTCTATTTCCTCCCATCGCCTCATCATTTCCCTCCTCCACTTTTTCTCTCTCCAAAACTTAGCTCAAACGTCTCCTCATTTCCTCCTTTCGTTCCCTCCTCCCTTCTCCTTCTTCCTCCTCTTCCTACTCCTCTCACTTATCTTCCTTTAATTAAACTTTTTTCCCTCCTCCTCCTCTCTTCTTCCTACCTCTTCGCCTTTCTTCTTTCCCTCCTCCTTCTCCTCTTCCTCCTCCTCCTCCTCCTCCTCCTTCCAATCCCATGAAGCAAAATACTTCTTCAACAGAGTCGTAAATATCTGGAACAGATTACCCTCAGATACCGTGAACAGTATCTCAGTTAAGACAATCAAAAACAAAATAGACAAGTATTTGCGCGAGAATCATCAGCTGACTCTTTTTCTGTCCGAATAACTTGCTTTTATAGCTGACTTGTAAGTTCATTCCCATTTGTCTGCAAGACACCCCGTAAACAACGTACCCGTACATAGCGTTGCATCACGTCATTATATTTTTCAATTAATTCAATGCAAATAAAGTAATATAAGCACAGATTAGGATCTGCACAGATAGCCCTGAGTTAACGGTCACTACTCTTACTTCCGACCTGTGATGGACTGTGGATCACTGTGGGTCCCTGCTAGCCAAGTAACCACCATTGGGATTTTTTTAATGTACAAGGGGTCACTGCTTCAGGAGGAAACTTGTGTACTTGTCCCACATGGGAGAGTTCCTTGTCTCAGTGGAGTGAATGGAGCTAGGGCCTGATTGACGGCTGCCTACCTAAAAAGCACCAAGCAAGGCTGCTGCACCATCCCTAAACATCTACACCGAGCATTGTGCAGTCTCCTCTTGTCTACAAGACATCCCGTTAACATACCTGTACATAGCATCACGCCACGTCATTACACATTTTTCGATTTACTCAATCCAAATAAGGTAACACACAGTAAGCACAGATTAGGCTCTGCACAGATAGCCCTGAGTTAACGGTCACTACTCTTACTTTCGACCTTTGATGGGCTGTGGATCACTGAGGGTCTCTGTTAGCCAAGTGACCACCATCAGGATTTTTTTTTAATGTACCAGGGGTCACTGCTTCGGGAGGAAACTTGTGTACTTGCCCCACATGGGAGAGTTCCTTGTCTCAGTGGAGTGAACAGAGCTAGGGTCCGATTGACTGCTGCCTACCTAAAAAGTGCCAGGCAAGGCTACCGCACCACCCCTAAACATCCACACTGTGCACTGCACAGTCCCCTTTTGTCTATAAGACACCCCAACTTATATATTTTTCAATTTCCTCAATGCAAAAAAAGTAATATAAGCACAGATTAGGATCTGCATAAATAGCCCAGAGTTAACGGTCACTACTGTTACTTTCGACTTGTGATGGGCTGTGGATCGCTGAGGGTCCCTGTTAGTCAAGTGACCACTATCGGGATTTTTTTTAATGTACCAGGGGTCACTGCTTCAGGAGGAAACTTGTGTACTTGCCCCATATGGGAGAGTTCCTTGTCTTAGTGGAGTGAACGGAGCTAGGGCCTGATTGACCGCTGCCTACCTTAAAAGCGCCAGGCAAGGCTACCGCACCACCCCTAAACATCCACACTATGCACTGTGTAGTTTCCGTGTTGTGTCCACAGACGCCCCATTAACTCAACGTACCGGTTCATAATGGCATGCCGTAACTATTATGGTGGTACCAATCTTAAGTGGCGGTTTAGGTGGGGCACGAACCTCTGTACAGTGGTGCCACGTGTTCCATACCCCCTATGTGAACGGCTCTGATATATGTAATAGGCATCACAATAAGATAAACACATAAGAATATAATGGTAACGTGTGTATTATAATATATGAAAGAACAGTAAACTGATTATGCGTAAAATATTTATACGGCAATACAGAAACGTGGCATAATTATTTTACAGTGTTGCTTAAAAAAAAAAAGTAGTCACTTTTATTGGCTGTTACCGTATTTCTGGGGTTGGTAATAATGTCACAATTATGATTATAAGATAATGTGCAGGAATATAAGCAAGTTTCTTAGTAAAAAAAATATATACATTAAACCCTCGTGAGTGGCAACACTCACACACACCCGTCCGACCTGGTCATCTGTGAGGGATAGAGGAATAGGCCTGTTTGGGAACACCTCTTAAAAAAAACGCGCCAAGACATTAACCTCCTGGGTGATGTGGAAATAAAGTAAAATTTACTATATGTACATTATAACGTTAAAGAAAATAACCAAAATGTATCCTAAAATACCACAGACGAGAGAGAGAGAGAGGGGGGGGGGGGAAGGCAGACCAGGGGCAGTGTTGAGTGCAGCTGAGTGATAGATGAACGAAGGGAGGGAAGGAAGGAGGGAGAGAGTGATTGAATGAAAACAAATCATGGCGCCACAACAACGAGGTCATCTGGCGCCATATGTAAAACAATAATATTTTTAAACATAATTAGATATAATAAAAACAATATAAAGAAATGAAAGCACAAGTTTATAAGTCACTCATAAAAGAAACAAAATTCCCAAGGGTGACGCACATCTCCCCAAGGAGAGAGAGAGAGAGAGAGAGAGAGAGAGAAAGAGAGAGAGAGAGAGAGAGAGAGAGAGAGAGAGAGAGAGAGAGAGAGAGAGAACATAAGAACATAAGAACATAAGAACATAAGAAGAGAGGATAACTGCAGTAGGCCGGTTGGCCCATGCTAGGCAGCTAATAGAAGAGTAACTAAACTACTAGAATGAGATAAGGATAGCAAAGAAGAAGGCTCTCCCCCGCCCTCCAAACCCTCCAGCCGAAGCCGGCAGGAAAAAGTCAGAAAGAACACCACGCCGTATAGAAAAACTGGCGTGGACATTTTACAGGAAAGTGTGAAAGGAGAATAGAGACTATCATAGTGTAACCTGAAAAGAAAAATTTTTTGAATTAGTATTGGTTATAAGATTTTCTTTATTCTATATCCAGTATCCTATATCCACCCCTTATTTGTCATATGCTTATCTAGCCTATGCTTGAAACTCTCAATGGAAGAGGCAGCAACTACTTTACTAGGTAGCTTATTCCATTCGTCTACTATTCTATTACCAAACCAATTTCTACCGATTTCCTTACTGAAACGGAATTTTTCTAGTTTGAAACCATTATTTCTAGTTCTATCCTGTATGCTCACTTTAAGTACCTTGCTAATATCTCCCTTATTTATACCATTCATCCACTTAAACACCTCAATTAAGTCTCCCCTTACTCTACGCCTCTCTAGCGAATGCAGACTTAGTCTTTTCAGTCTGTCTTCATATGACAGGTTCCGGACGTCATGTATCATTTTAGTCATTCTTCTCTGTACATTTTCTAACGAATTAATATCCATTCTATAGTAAGGACACCAGAATTGTACTGGGTAGTCTAAATGAGGCCTTACTAATGCTAGATAAAGTTTTAGTATTACTTTGGATGATCTATTGCTCACGCTTCTCGAAATAAATCCTAGGACCCTATTTGCTTTATTCCTCGCATTAATGCACTGTTGCCTTGGTTTAAGGTCGTTACTAATCATAACTCCTAGATCTCTCTCGCATTCCGATTTGCTAATTTCTTTGTTATCTAAGCTGTATTTAGTATCTCCAATGGTCTTGCCTACGTTAAGTACTTTACATTTTTCAACGTTAAAT
>NC_137057.1:38923901-38938901 GCF_032717465.1 Coenobita brevimanus
TGTGTGTGTGTGTGTGTGTGTGTGTGTGTGTGTGTGTGTGTAAAAGCAGTAGATATTTTATGTGCCAGCTGTATTTATCTGTAACGCAACCGGACGGAAGAGCAAAAATTCCACAAAGGAATAATCAAAGCAGAATAATGCAGTACCTCCTGGAGGTTTCTCTCCAAAAGTCTAACGAAAGCGGGGGAAACTAAAAGAAAAGTACATGGATATTATTACCTTTTATTAACTTTTTTAGCATAATGAAGTCAGGTTTTGATCCCCACCTCAGAAATGGAGATCTAATGTACTTCCTGTTTCTCCATTCTTCCAAAAGCTTTTCAGATCGGTGCCACTCCTTTTTTTTCTTCACCAACTCTCTCTCTCTCTCTCTCTCTCTCTCTCTCTCTCTCTCTCTGTCAGACGTAGGGGTGTTGTATATTTCAGACATCAAGTCCACTTGTCCAAAAACACACACTGCATAACATAAACTCTCCCTCTCTCTGTGCCTCTCACGCTTTCTTACACAATTTCTCTCTCTCTCTCTCTCTCTCTCTCTCTCTCTCTCTCTCTCTCTCTCTCTCTCTCTCTCTCTCTCTCTCTCTCTTATTTCTACTCTCTGTCGCTTTCAGTATTGGTCTGCTTTTATGTTTTTTTTTTTCTCTCTCTCATCCTCTGACTATCTGCCTTTCAGTCTCCTTTGTTTGTCTGTGTCTTTCTATAGTGTTTCTGTCCATAAGTTTGTGTCTGTCTGTCTTGCTGCCTGTCTCTGTCTTTCTCATGTGTCTGTCTTTATGTCTGTCTCCCTCCCCCCCTTCTCTCTCTCTCTCTCTCTCTCTCTCTCTCTGACGCTTGGGCAAATGGGATGGAGGTAACATATATCACTTTGAAGATTAAGTAGTTTATCTATATATTTTTTTAATTGTACGAGCGGATACATACATACACACAGACTTACAGGCACACACATATATACTTCCACACACAGACACACAGGTTGACACACACACATACACACACATACACACACACACACACACACACACACACACACACACACATGCATACAAATAAACACATACCACAGGTATGTACACACATACGCGAAAACAGACATACACAGACACAAAAAGCATACAGTACACACACACACACACACACACACACACACACACACACACAAACAAAGAAACAATCAAACACACACATACACACACACAAACAAACAAACAAACACACACACATACATACACACACAAGCAGAGAGAGAGAGAGAGAGAGAGAGAGGTTTGTAAGAGTCAGTATAAAAAACGCAAGGAGACACAGATGGCCTGGCTGATGACCTAAGATGACCTATGTCGCTCTCACAATGACCTGTTTCTTCTTTGAGGTTGTGAGGGAGTGAGGAGAGAGAGAAAGAGACAAGAAAATGGGGGAGGGGAGGGAGGGGAGAGATTATAGAGGGAAAGGAAGGAGGGGGAGAGATGAGGTTGAGAGGGAAAAGAAGGAAAGGAAGTAATGAGATGTGAAGGTAGGGAAAGGAAGGAAGGAAAAAGACGAGAAGAGAAGTTAGGCGGGAAGGGAAGAAGGAAGGGAAGGATGGAATGCAGGAGGAGAAAGACTGGGTAGGGAGGGAAGAGAAGGAACAAGAGGGGGGGCAGAGATTAGGTAGGGAGGGGAAGGAAGGAAAGAGAGGAAAAGGGAAGATAGGTAGGAAGGGAAAGAGGGAGGGAAGAAAGGAAAGGGGGGGGAGGGAGATAAGGTAGGGAGGGAAGCGAAAAGAAAGTGAGGAGAGAGGCGGTGGCTGAATCGGTAGAGAGGCGGCCTGCTGTCCTAATGAACCAAGGTTCGAATCCCGGCTGGTGCAAGGAACAGTTTAAGGATTTGAATTTCCTAAAAAGCAGACTTTCCTGATCTACCAGATGACCCACCGACATGTAAAAATACCTCCGCTAATACCAATACACCAGTCCTGTATGAGACAGCCCTAGCATGTATTCAATATGGACGGTGGGTGTTAGCGCCGAAGTGGCGACATGTGGAGGTGTAGGAGGACTATTGGGCCTTGAGATAGATCACTGTCCCCAAGAAATAGGGCCTGAAGCCTTTGCCCAGAGTCGGACACGCAAAAAAAAAAAAAAAAATTACTGGTAGTACACAGTATTGATAGTGTCTTTATCTCATTGTAATTATGAATGTATATGTATCTATCTATCTACCTTCTACCTATCTATCTATGATTGTTTCTGTGTGTGTAAGTGCTTCATATTCTTACATTTATTAACCATATCCCTTTTGCATTAACATTCATCTTGTTTTAAAGCAGTTTATAACGGCAAAAACTGCTCAAATGCACCATTTCCACACAGCACTACCACTACTGCTACTACTACTACCACAACTACTACTGCTACTGCTACTGCTATTACTATTACTACAACTGTTTTTTTTAAGCAAACAACGGAACACTTACACATATATCCCCCCACCCCTGGATCAAAATTCTCCCAGCTTACCACATCTCACACCCACAACAGCACCCTGACTCAACCACAACTGGAGAAAATTGGAGAATGAAACGTCGAAGCTCCGAAACAGAGGCTTCAATCTCGGGCTAAAAGGTAATCGCGAAACACCATTAACCAAGGGGAATCAGTAGCCAATATCACACCGCCGCCGCACCTCAAGATTGTGCCAATAACTCCCAGGGTAAATTTCGCTGCGCGCTCTCACAATTTCTTCTGCCGTGCTCTCTATAACTCAAAGCAAATACCTCGAGCTCAAATTATGAGACTTCAAGGCATGGCTTCCTTGACGAAGAGAATCCAATTGTTTTATGAATATTTTTACTTGCCCCTACGATATTCGACAAAGGTTATTTTTCACTCGTGTCTCTTTGTCTGTGCAAGATATGTCAGAATGTTGCCATCGGATTTCACTGGTGTCTGGGGAATAGGTGAGCAGTGGGTTCAGGAAGAGTTTAGATTGTGAGGTGGATCCGGAGCCACAGTCAGGAATGAATCATTTATATTGGGGGGCGTTGGTGGAGGCACGCGCTCTCTGAGACCGTGAAGTAGGGCAGACTAGTCAAGGCCGACGGCCTTGGACTAGTACCGTAAAGTTAACTGACTATGTGACTTTAAAAGTATTCATCTGGCATGAAATCGGTGGCTGAATCGGTAGAGAGGCGGCTTGCAGTCCTAATGGACCCAGGATCGAATCCCGGCTGGGGCAGGGAACAGTTTAAGGATTTGAATTTCCTAAAAAGCAGACTTTCCTGATCTACCAGATGACCCGCCGACATGTCGTAAAAATACCCCCGCTAATACCAGTACACCAGTCCTGTATGAGACAGCCCTAGCATGTATTCAATATGGACGGTGGGTGTTAGCGCCGAAGTGGTGACATGTGGAGGTGTAGGAGGACTACTGGGCCTTGGGATAGGCCACTGCCCCCAAGAAATAGGCCCTGAGCCTTTGCCCAGAGTCGGACACGTAAAAAAAAAAAATAATAAAAAAAAAAATAAAAATTCTATTGGCGTCGGCGGAGGAATGCTTTCTAGTGGTTAGTTTTTTGGTCGACCCCTGCTAATGCCCAAACAGTCCTCATTTTGTCGCCATTACACCGGTAAGACTGTTCAAGAAAGTCTGTTTCTTCTTCTTCTGTCCATCCAGCATTATATTTATTGGCCATTCACTTTAACTTGACCCAAACTTTCATCCTTTTGGAGCTTATTTCACGGAGCTCAGTGGCAGAAAAAGGACAACATCATGGCTCTATTATATTTTCTGCAACATTTCTTCGTGACTAACATCGTGTTCTAGTATAAATCTATTGATGTTGGTTGTGTTTTGTGATGGGAAGAGTTAGAGAATTTAGAGGGCAGTTTTGAGGATTATTAAAGAAGAGGGAAGAAAGGGGAGGGGAGGAGAGAAGAGGAAAGGAAGAGAGGAAGAAGAGAAGAGACGAGGAATGAGAAGGAGGGAAGGAGGGAAAAGAGTAAGGTTTTGTTACTCGATTTTGCTATGGAGGGATGACAATTTTAGACCAAGATCACGTGAATAGATTGTAGGGACGTGGATGTTAACAGACTACTGCGAGTTCCGTTCTAGGGGAAGATTTAGACTAAGTAAAAAAATGGTCTGCTCTAATCACCCTCGTATGATAAAAGATAATAAAAACCAATAATAATAATAATAATAATAATAATAATAATAGAGATAATAATGTCCTCTTCCCCATTTTCAGACCCACCAGACTGTTAGGCACAATCGGTTTTGACGCGACTGGCAGCTGCTCTATATCTAACTTATCACTTTCACTCCGGTCAGCTGGTGGTCACAGTTGGTTTTGGCATTTACTGTAAAATTAGGGACCTTCATGTAACGTAGATTGTTGCTATTTCTGAGGGAAGGCTTTGGACTTGAAAAATACATATTGCTTTAATGACATTTGTGCAGTTGATAAAGAGGGTCAACTGGGGAGGAAGGAAGTAATGAATGAAGAAAGGAGGAGATAGGAAAGAGGGGTAAGCTGGAGAGAAGCGGCAGGGATGAGAAAGACGAGGGATGGGAAAGGAGGAAGGATAGAGGGGAGAGAGGCTGGAGAAAAGAGGGAGAGAAGATAAAGAAGAGGGAGGGGAAAGGAGAGGGATGGAAACATGGAAGAGAGGGGAGGTTGTGCCATTGGAATTTGTGGCTGTGTTTCGTGTGTTGGGGAGAGTTTGGGATTCAACTGGGGAGGAAGAAGGCAGGAGGAGGGAGGAAGGAAGGAGGAGAAGGAAGGAATAAACTGGAGAGAAGGAGAAAAGGAGAAGGAAATGATTGTAGGATATAACGAAGAGAAGGTTAAGTCATTATTGTTTTTGGCTGCGTTTTGTGTGATGGGGAGAGGAAGGGAGTCATTTGGGCAGGAAGAAGGAAGGAGAAGGGAGGAAGAAAGAGAGAGAGTTGAGAGAGTACCTTAGAAACTCCCTAACACCATTTTGTTTTGCAGGTAAGACGATAATGAAGAAAAAGAAGAAAACTAAGTCTTTCGATTGAGCTAAACGAAGAAGCCTGCAAGATATTACAAAGGTTTCTATTCTGTCTGTCTGTCTGTCTGTCTGTCTGTCTGTCTGTCTCTCTCTCTCTCTCTCTCTCTCTCTCTCTCTCTTTCTCTCTCTCTTTTACTGTCGTTGGGAGTAAGGCTTTGGCGGAAGACAAGACATTCATTCAGTCCACCGATACAGACTCTTCAACTGAGCTCTGCACCTTCCTACAGCCACGCCTTTCATAAACATTTATAAACATTCACACAAACGTTAGTCACAAACATTCACACAGATTCTAAACATAAATATTCACACAACAAAACACTCACAAGCTGTCACAAAACATACACCCTTATAAACACCGGAATATTTTTTTCCCCCTAACAAAAAAGAAAAAGAAAAAGAATATAATCCCAGCAGCACACCACACACGTGCACGTCTTCAGGTAACACGTGTTTATCTTTTGCCCACATCTTAGCACTTCCTTAATTCATTAATGCATATCAGTGAAGACTCGTGCTCAGGCATAAGGTAAGCTGGAAATGTAGATGGTGGTGAAGGCGTGTTAGGTCCCTAACACCTCTTCTTTAGCGATTTATATTTGTGTATGGCTGCCGGAAATAATGAAGATGGTGGAGGCGTGTACTTGAGGATCTTAATTTCATCTTGGAATGAGAGTAAGGGAGCTCCCTAACACCTCTTCCTTAGCGATATGTTTTTTTAATAGAGCTGGTTAGTACCCTTGCTGTATGGCGATATTAGAAGGATTTTTGTAACAGAAGAGAACTGAAGGTGTAATAAGCATTGTAAATCGCTAAAGAAAATGTGTTAGGGAGCTTCCTTAACCAACGAGAGTACCAACCTGGGTGGCCTTGACTCGGATTCTCGTCAGTGAAGGAAGCTCCCTAATATCTTTTCTTAAGAGATTTATGTTGCCTGTATCACCAATCTGTCCTATTCTGTGACATATAATTCCTTCAAACATCACCATACTCTGTCTAAATAACGTATAAAAGGATATTACCCAGCCTTATCCAAGGAAAAGGTGCTAGGGAGCCTCCTTACCCGACGGGAAGAGGAGCCCTTAAGTTTTTTATATTTATATATTTTTTAGTTTTCCCTTTTTTTTTTTTTTGCATTTTGAGTAGAATATATGTAATTTTTTTACATCTTCAATAAATATGTAAACACAAAAAAATCGCTACCTAGTTCTTGGACACGATTAAATTGAATAAAATCATCCGGAAGTAGCAAAAATAAATAAATAAACAGATACAGTAGATAAATAGATATATAGATAGATAGGTAGGTAGATGGATACGTAGACAGATAAACTAATAAGAGCGTCACCCGGATTTATAGTGTTAATGAAGGCGATTTCAGTTTTTCAAAAACTTTCTTGTTTCAGAAAGTCACTACTGAGGTGATAAATTAACTGAGGGAACAGTCTGGCCTTTGGTTCCTTCTTCCTTGCATTAAAAAAATATTCAACAAACATGAAGCCATCACTGCGAGGATGTAAATCTCTCTCTCTCTCTCTCTCTCTCTCTCTCTCATATCAGTCAATGAATCTCTCCATCAATCAATCGGTCTGTCTGTCTATCAGTCTATCTCTCTGTCTATCTATATATCCATATACTCTTATCCATCTACCTAACACTATGTCTCTCATCTATATTTTCGTCCATCAATCTTTCACAAATGACTATTTATCTAGTTCCTCTCTCTCTCTCTCTCTCTCTCTCTCTCTCTCTCATCAATGATATCAGTCAATGAATCCATCCACCCATCAATCAGTCAATCTATCTATCTATCTGTCTATCTATTCATCCATATATTCTTATCCACCTACCTAACTATACGTCTGATTATCATCTATATTTTCTTCATCAATCTTTCTACAAATGACTACTTATCATTTACATAGTTCTCTCTCTCTCTCTCTCTCTCTCTCTCTCTCTCTCTCTCATCTATAATATGAGTCAATGAATCTATCCATCTATCATTCAATCAGCCAATCTATTTATCTATCCATCTATCTATTCACCCATATATTCTTACCCATCTAACTATATGTTTGTCATCTGTATTTTCATCAATCTTTCCAATAATGACTACTTACCTAGTTTCCCTCCCCCCTCTCTCTCTCTCTCTCTCTCTCTCTCTCTCTCTCCTTTAAATGGACAGTAAAAACCATTATCGGTAAGTCTGAAATGAGATGGTATACTGCTGCTAATAACACTTGATTATTCTGAAGAAATTATTTCCATGTGTATACGGGTGTATATCTGCAATTTTAACTATTCATCTTGTGTGCGTGTGTTCTTACCTAATTGTATCTTTACAGGAATAAGTCAAGCTCGTATTGTCCCGTGTCTTAAACCATATTAATCGTACATATCCTTATATTTGTGAATTGTTTTGGCACACACTATTTCATTCGGTAGTGCATTCCACTGATAAATTGCTCTGGTTGGGAAACTGAATTTCCTCACGTCTTTATCACCTCTCTTCTTATGCAGTTTTTTGCAGTGTCCTCTTGCTGATGCTTCCCCATATGTTAAGTAATCATTTATGTCTATTTTCTCCTTCCCTGATATGCATTTATATAGCATTATCATGTCACCTCTTTTCCTTCTCTCCTGTAGTGTTGGTAGATTCTGTTTATTTAGTCTTTCTTCGTAGCTTAGATCCCTTAAGCTTGGTATCCATCTTGTAGCGGCCCTTTGAACTTTTTCAATCTTGTCCATGTGTTTTTTGATATGAGGACTCCAGACTACTGACGCATACTCCAGGGTTGGTCTGATGGATGATGTTATTATCCTTCTTAGCATGTCTTCATTTTATATATGTGAATGCTATTCTCATATTTGCAAGCAGTGTATACATGTTCCGTACCTTCTCACTGATGTGGTCAGCCGGAGATAGTCTGTTATTGATAAACACACATAGGTCCTTCTCTCTTTCTGATGTGTGTAGGGTTTTATTTTCTAAAGTATTATGCCAATCAGGTCTTTTTCCACTTTTATCAAACTTGAATACATGAGACTTGTCCACACTGAATTCCATTTGCCATGTATTACTCCATTCAAGAATTTTATTTAATTCTTCTTGTAGCTCTTTACAAGAGTCTGTGTTAGTTATTCTCCTTTGTATTTTTGCATCATCTGCAAACATATTTAAAAAGCTTTCATTTACGGTGTTACTGTCTATATCATTTACATACAGTGAGCCCTGTGGTACTCCACTAGTCACCTCTTTCCATGATGAGTAGTTTCCCCTTAGTACTGTTCTCATTGTTCTTTTTAAGAGAAAATCTTGCATCCAACAATACAGTTTGAATCGAATTCCTCCTTGATGGTACAGTTTCCATAAAAGTCTTTGGTGTGGTACCGTGTCAAATGCTTTCCTGAAATCTAAATAGATACTGTCCACCCATCCTTCTCTTTCCTGTAATGTGTCTGTTACTCTGTCATAGTAGCTCAACAGATCAGTATCACATGATTTTCCTTTTCTGAAACCAAACTGTCTTTCTGTTATCATATTGTGTACTTCTAGATGATTTACCCAAGCTTTTCTTATAAGCTTTTCTAATACCTTGCTTACAACATTGGTCAGCGATACTGATCGGGAGTTGAGTGGATTTTGTCTATTCCCTTTCTTGAATAAGAGGACAATATTTGCTTTCTTCCAAATATCAGGTAGTTTATCTTGACTAAAGGATTTCTTGAAAATTAAAAATAATGGTTTACTTAACTCCTTTGCACATTCTCGTAGCACCCAAAATGAAATTTCATCAGGACCCTTTGCTTTTCCTCTGTCTAATTTACTTAACTCCTCCTGTATTACTTATTCTGATGTTTGTATGTCTGGTAGTATGTGTTGGCATGCATGTCCACATAGTCCCTCTCAAAATTTTTTTCTTCTGTAAAAACTGATTGGAAATTCTTATTTAGTGCTTCACAAATATCTTTCTCTTGTGTATAGGTGATTCCCTCGTCCGTAATGGATTGTATTATATCTTTTACTTTGGTTTTGCTTCTGATGTAGCTGTAAAATAGCTTCGGTTGATCACTACTTTTAAGATATCCTCCTCAAACTGTTTTTGGGCTTCCCTTCTTATTCTTGTATAATCGTTTCTTGCCTGTTTGTAATTATTATATGCCCTTTCACTATTGTGTCTTCTGTATCTATTCCACAACAAATCTCTTCTTTCTTTTGATTTTTTACATTCTGTATTGAACCATTTCTGTATTCTCTTATCTGCTTCTTTGTGCTGTGGCATGTACTTATGGACTCCTGTTTCATAAAAGTCACAGAATTTTTTATATACAGCATTTAAACCTTGTCCTCTAAGCTCATTTTCCCAATCAACTTCTAAGAAATACTTCTTTAGGTCATGGTAATTTCCCTTTTTATAGTTTAGGCTCTTTTTGTAACTTTCATTGCTGTTAACTATGTCATATGCTATCCTGAAGTTGCAATTTAGTACTGGATGGCCGCTTTTGCCGAGTGGAGGGTAATATATTAAACTGTCAATATCATTTTCTTGCCTAGTAAATATGAGATCTAGCATTGAAGGTACATCGAGTCCTCTTTTTCTGGTGGTTTCCCTCACATGTTGCGTTAGGAAAAACTCATGCACGAGATCCAGGAGCTTTTGGTCCCAACAGCTTTCTTGGCTTATCATATCTAGAGTATTCCAATTTATATTTATATCAAAATCTCCAGTTAGTATAATTCTTTCAGATTTCTCTTCCATTTTATGTAGTAATGCTCTTAAACTCTGAATTGTACTCTCTGCCAGGTCCTCATATTCGTCTCTTTCCCATGTGTTTGATCTGGGTGGCATGTACAAATTAGCTACAATTACTTTCCCTTCAGATGTGTTGATGTCTACTTCAATCAGTTCTACTTGTGAGGGTATATCTAGTTTTATTTCATTGACTTTTAGATTTTTCTTAGTTAATATTATAATTCCTCCTCCTTTTTTTAAATATCTGTCTCTTCTCCATATATTATATTCCTCTAAGTTTAGTATGTCATTTGAAGTCCTTGGTGTTAATTTTGTTTTAGTTAGGCATATTATATGTCGTTCATTTTCTCTGACATAATCATTCATCTCTAATAATTTAGATACCATTCCATCCACATTTGAGTACATCAACTTAATCATCTTGTTTATATACTTATCTTGACATGGTTCTACTACCTTCCTCTTTTTTATTCCCTCCTGTTTATGTACCACTTTCGTACCTGCAATTCTATTACTTTGAAGAAAAAAAATGTGTTCTTCTCCTCTTCTGATCTTCCCTCATTTTTTGTTTTTGCTTCCTCCCTCTTCTCTTTCAGTAATTCCAATTCCTCTTGTGTTAGGCATCTTTTTATCCATACATTTTTGAACTTCTCTTTTTCCATAAGATTCCTTGCATTTTTTAGTATCTCCTCCACGGTGTTTACACTCTGGAAAGTTACCTTTAGAGGTGTTGACTTGCTTTTCTTGTGTTTCCCTAACCTTTTGTGTTCCTCTATGTCTTTACTACAGATTTCCTCTGATACTTCTTTCAATAAGCTCATTACATTTGCCATCTCCTTTTTGTCTCTTGAGATCTTGTTTTTTACTTCTTCCTCTTCTATACCAGTGATTACTATAGATTTGTTGATATCTACTGAATCTCTAACTTTGGATTGTTTGGGATTATTCTTTTCACTTCCTTTTTAATGCTTTTTTCTTCCACCCTTGTTTCTAAGTCTTTCTTTACTTTCACCATTTCAGCATAAGTGGTTTCCACATCATTTTTGTAGCTTTGCACAGCTTCATTCACCTGTGTTATCTTCTCATTATCACTGCCCTGGTCTATCAGACTGCTTACTTGTCTAATTGTCTCTGTATCATTTTTGAACTCTTCCATAATACTCTCATGGTTGACTACTGTATTTGCCATTTCACTCATTTTCCTCATAAGTGTACTCTATCTATCTATCTATTGCCAGACGCCTCAATCCCGTTTGGGGTGGCCACAAACAAATCGCCTCCAAGTCGCCCTGTCCCCCGCCATCCCACTGCCCTGCTCCCAACTCACACATCCCTCTCTCATATACCTTTCCACCCCATCCCTCCATCTCATCCTCGGCCTCCCCCTCCCTCCATCTCATCCTCGGCCTCCCCCTCCCTCTTCCCCCCTCCACCTCACTCACATACACTCTCTTCGTCAGTCTTTCACCCTCCATCCTCTCCACATGGCCAAACCACCTCAGTGTGTTCCTCATAACGCTTCCTATTACATCCACATCCACACCACAACGCTCCTTTATATTCTCATTCGTCAGCCTGTCTCTCCATGTGACTCCACAGGCTCCTCTAAAATAACTCATTTCCACTGCTCTCACTCTTGACTTGTGTCCTTCCAACAACGTCCAAGCTTCACTTCCATACGTTAGAGTTGGTATCACAATACTGTCATGGAGTAACTTTTTCACTTCCATGCTCACTTCCCTGTTTTTTATCACTGCTTTCAAAGAACCAGCAACCTTTCTTCCCTGCTGTACCCTTTCAAGTACTTCACCCTCCAAACCTCCATCCTTACTCATCACACTACCCAAGTACTTAAACGTACTCACATTTTCCAATTCCTCACCATCCAACCTCGCTGTACATTCACTGACTTCACCTCTCTCAAAGACCATCACTTTACTCTTCCCTACATTCACCTTTAGATTCCGTTTCTTACACACTCTCCCAAACTCATCCACCAAGCCTTGCAGCTCCCCTTCGTCTTCACTCAACAATACAGTATCATCTGCAAACAACAGAACAGGGAGTTTCCAAACACTATCCTCTCTCACCAGGGACACTCCAACATCCACTACCCTACCTTGTACCTCTTTTATTACCCCATCCATGTACAGACTGAACAACCATGGAGACATGACATATCCTTGTTTCAACCCAACTTTCAAAGAGAAAAATTCACTTAGTTCACCATCCACACGCATTGCAGCCTTCGCACCATCGTACATACTCTTCACAGCATTCAACAACTTCCCATCTACTCCATATATTCTTAACACTTTCCACAATCCTTGTCTATCCACCCCGTCATATGCTTTCTCCAAATCCATGAAAGCCGCATGCAACTTCTTTCCCTTCTCTAGAAACTTTTCCACTAAAGATCTAAGAATGAATATCTGATCTACACAACCTCTTCCCTTCCTAAAGCCTCCCTGTTCTTCTCCAACTAATTTCTCTGTTCTTTCTCTAACTCTGTCAATAAGTATCCTACCATACACTTTTCCTATTATACTAAGAAGACAAATGCCCCTATGATTACCACACACTTCTTTTTTCCCTTTTCCTATGTACAAGGGAATAATTATACCCGACTTCCAATCCTCCGGGACTCTACCTTCCTCCCAGGCCATTTCACTCATTTTCCTCATAAGTGTACTCACTTCCACTGTTAGTTCACATATGGTTGTGTCTTTCTTGTTGACCTCCCTTCCTAGTTTTTCTATTTCTTCCTTTTGCAAGTGCTTCTGCTTCTTTTTTTCATCAATCTCATTCTGGAAAGCCATCTCCAGTTTGTGTACATGCTCTACCAGTTTATTGTGAGTCTCCATTTCAACCAGTTCTTGGTAGAAATCATCATCCTGCTTTCTACCTTTATCCCTTTTCTTTTCCAAATTTGCTTTACTAAAGTATGTGGCCATTTTGCAATACTAAAAGCACAGAGTACTTACATTCCCTGGGGCAGTTGTAGTCTAAACAAATAATCAGCTGATTGAGTGCATTCTTTCGCTACTCGGTTCTCTTTTCTGTTTGAACAGGTCTTATTTAAACTTCTTAATTTTTTTAAATAATAAAAAACCATTTAGTCTAACCTGGTACAGAGCTTGACTCATATAAAGATACTAATTTAGGTAATGCCACTGGCTGTGCTGGCTCGGTATGGAGCGCTGCTGACGCGCGTCTGCTCTCCTTGGTGTCTTCTGCGTGTGTGTGTGTGTGTGTGTGATGGAGAAATGAATGAAAGGATAAAAGAAATATATCTGGAAGCACTAGCATTAAATATTGGGAACACCAACAACTGCCAGGCAAGCTTTGTGGAAATTAATATCAAAATAGAAAACAAAGTTATATCAAGGTGAAGAGAGAACCTGTATTTTTACACATGAAAAATCATCAGAGAAATTACCAACATGCCGGGAATCGAACCCGGGACTCTCAGGTGAGAGCCAGGCAGCATACCATTACACCACAACCAGGTAAGAGCCACTTCACGTTGTCACAATCTTGTAACCAACGTCCCTCCGCCCCCCACTGTGGGCCTGAAGAGAGTGAGTTAACCCCCTGGTACTCAGGCAAGTAGATGCTTTTAATCATCCCAAGCACTTACGGCAAGTCAGAATGAAGAGAGAATCTGTATTTTTACACAGTGGGGGGGCGGAGGGACGTTGGTTACAAGATTGTAACAACATGAGTGAACTGGTTGTGGTGCAGTGGTACGCTGCCTGGCTCTCACCTGAGAGTCCCGGGTTCAATTCCTGGCATATTGGTAATTTCTCTGATGATTTTTCCTGTGTAAAAATACGGATTTTCTCTTCATTCTGACTTGCCGTAAGTGCTTGGGATAGATTAAAAGCATCTACTTGCCCGAGTGCCAGGGGGTTAACTCACTCTCTTCAGGCCCACAGTGGGGGGCTGAGAGACGTTGGTTACAAGACTGTGACAATGTACGTTAACTTTTACATGGTCGTGGTGTAGTGGTATGCTGCCTGGCTCTCACCTGAGAGTCCCGGGTTCGATTCCCGGCATATTGGTAATTTCTCTGATAAAAAGTTATATCAACAAAAGTCTATAATAAAAGAGATTATTATACATTTGAAATTGTATCATACCCAAATTTGTTGGGAAACATACCTAGAGTTCCAGTGTACGGTGTATACATGTCTCAATTGCTACAGGTTCCAAAGGCAAGTACAAATATGGAAAACTTTATGACAAGCATTCAAGAGATGACAAGGAAATTCCTCAGTCAAGGATAGCCTATTTCAAAACAGAATTACGTAAGACATTAAAGAAAACGTACCACTGTCATTATAACTCCATCCAACACATGAAAGGAGATATAAATAGTCTTACAAGAAAAATGTTTGATTCTGCTACAGATACAATAGTATCCCAGGGCCATCGACGGGCAGAGAGTGCGCACGAGATCCTCCCTGGCTCTGTAGCAGATTAAGACCGACTGCAACAACAACAACAACAAACAATATACCTACCAATCTGAACTCAACTGGATGCTACTCAGTCGACCATAACAACAACAAACTATTCCTCTCATTTACAACAACCAGTTACACCTACCAATTTAGACTCAACTGGGTGTGATTTAATGTACAATGACAACAACAAACCATTCCTACCAAACTGAACTCCACTGGAAATGGCCAATTTGTCCTATTTTTCATATATATATATATATATATATATATGTGTGTGTGTGTGTGTGTGAGGTACTATTTTCTCTCACTACGTCATCAATATCCACTTAATTTAACCCGCCCCATCCCGTCGACGTATGGGTACGTTGCAACGCTTTGCATTTGCCAGTCCCGGCGATGTACTGGTACGTCGTGCAATTGCAAGGTCCCTAATTTGCACAATTTTCAATTTTCGTGCATGATTTTTCGTATGTATACACGGGACACCTTCCTCTATTCCTCTACAAGATG
The DNA here is from genome assembly GCF_032717465.1 of Coenobita brevimanus. NCBI lineage: Eukaryota > Metazoa > Arthropoda > Malacostraca > Decapoda > Coenobitidae > Coenobita > Coenobita brevimanus. The sequence continues at coordinate 38,938,649 of NC_137057.1, forward strand.
CCAAGCAGGGACAATGCCTTACACCGCATAACCTCCCCCCTCCCCACCTCACGCCATTGTCTCAGCAATTCACCTGTTACCAGTGACATGGCCAATAAAGTCAATCAGGGCCAGAGTGATTCCCCAATCGATGACAATGTGCAGGACAAGGTTTACATAGCATTAGAGGAAGAAACAGTCAGAAATGATGATCAGGTAATGTGGGAAAAAAAGGTCATGAATGGTGATTAGTTAGTGAGTGAAACAATGCTTA
>NC_137057.1:38943901-39023901 GCF_032717465.1 Coenobita brevimanus
AGAGAGAGAGATAAATATATGGTTCACGTACACAGACTGATACAAACAGGCAGTTAGGTACATACATACACACACACACACACACACACACACACACACACACACACACACGCACGCACACACACACACACACACACACACACACACACACACACACACACACACACACACACACATACACGCAAGCGCGCGCGCACGTAAAAAAAGATAGGTAGACGGACAGACAGACAGATAGGCAGATGGACAGACAAACAAACAGATAGGCAGATGGACAGACAAACAAACAGACAGACAGATAGACCGAATCAGATAAACAGGATGTGCTAATCTATCGGCAGTGAGGCATATTCAATGCTATATCACCCTAAGCATCACTTCCTCACAGCCCGACACTCAGCTAACTGACAAAGCATTAAGTGGTTCGTTCACGGGGAGTTCGAAGCAGCTCCATTAGTCGTGTTAATGAGATCAGGTAAGATTAGGTAATATTAGGCTGGGTTGACTCAGAGAGAGAGAGAGAGAGAGAGAGAGAGAGAGAGAGAGAGTATTGCAAGTATTGATGAAACTCCATTAAATCACCGTAATATCACGTCTAAATGACCTGGGGCTTGATTCATATCCCTTATAATAACAAGATATATATATATGTAATTATAGGTATAGTGCTATGGGAAGGGTGCAGAACCACATTATATTTTTCTGCCATTGAATTACATGAAATAATCTATAAAAATGAAAGAGAGAGAGAGAGAGAGAGAGAGAGAGAGAGAGAGAGAGAGAGGGGGGGGGTGGAGTCGGAGAGGACGATGTGTTAATATCCCCTCAAGTTAAATGTAATTTTGATCCGACTGGACATAAACAATTTAGTGATGGTTATTAACCCTCCCCGGCGGCCACGATAAATGTACTGGTGCCGTCATTTATGTAATTATTCCTTTAATTTTTCTGGGAATACGAAGTAATAAAGAGATGCTCCAACTTACATAAATTTTTCTGTATACATTATTAATTTATCTTTAGGTCTACACGTGTGCAAGGCAAAGTAAAGCAGACATGAAAACAAAAACAACTAGAAAGGACTCAGAGTGCATACCTCCGCCAATGACAATGCCACTAAAAAGGATTAGGATCCGTGGAGATTTTTTGTGGGATACATAGTATCCAGATCCGCCCCAAAATTATTAAATCAATTTTCCTTGTCCCATGGCCCACTCTTCTACAATATGTTATTGGAATTAATTGACAACTTTTGGAGATATTGTATGGGATACAGTGGATCTGGATCCCAATCCGCCCCATAATTTAATCAATTCTTTCTTGGCCAATGGACCACCCTTCCATCTAATTTCATTGAAATTCACTGAGACCTTTTGGAGATATCGTGTGGACAGACAAACAAACGGACAAACATAGGTGAAAACATAACCTCCTTCAACTTTGCTGGAGGTAATAAAGATGATGAAGAAGAAGAAGATGATGATGATGATGATGAAGGGAAAGAAAATTGATAACAACAACAATGCAACAACAAGGATGGTAATAATAATAATGATAATAATAATAATAATAATAATAATAATTTTAATAATAATAATAATAATAATAATAATAATAATAATAATAAATAATAATAATAAAAATAATAATAATAATAATAATAATAATAATAATAATAATAATAATAATATCAAAAAAGGTTAAGATAAGGGTACAGATGATGAAACCCAAATAACTAAGAAGGCGAAGGTAAAAATGAGCTTTGGGGGGAAAAGGGAGTAACAAGGAGAGTGGGAGTGGAAGAAGGAGAAGCCCGAGGATGTGTGTGTGTGTGTGTGTGTGTGTGTGTGTGTGTGTGTGTGTGTGTGTGTGTGTGTGTATGAGAGAGAGAGAGACAGACAGACGGACAGACAGACAGACAAACAGACAGAGAGGGAGAGCAAATTCTCAAGGAGAAAAATTCTATAATGGATGCGTGTTATCATATCTTCTTCGTCTACTTTTAATCCATGAACAATACCACTACTTAACCCTTTCGAACTTGCTGGAGAGGGACTCCTTCACGTGGTGGCACTGGTATAACTGGGCGGCTCCACTGCCAGGTTATACAAACGTCCCTCAGCTCCCTCCCTATCCCCCCAAAAGAAGGATTGTGGAGTACAGGCTAGGGGCCATCTTCAGCCTGCACTCCACGGTTTACATGTTTCAGATGAGCCTAGTACTAAAGCAAGAACAGCCATCCAGTTAAGTATTTTTACTATTTTTATTCCTGCTATCTCCTCACGGCTTTTTTTTTTTACTCTGAAAAGACATTTAGTACTGAAGGCTTTATTAAAGGCTGCATCTGAGCCCTATAGTTCAGAAAATCTCCCCTAAATTGAATAAAATCGCGTGAAGAGAGCAAGAATAAAGCGTAAAATGCTAGCAAACCTAGGGAATTAATCATAAACCACTCTGTCTCTCTCTCTCTCTCTCTCTCTCCACACTTGCGACTTTTTTCTTTTTTTTCACCAGACCCCCACCATCTGCCCCATCTATTTTGCATAATAAAATTGTCCCTCCTCTTCACCACCACCCTTCCTTAATGATTCGGACTCCGAAGTAAAAAAAAAAAAAAAAAAAAAAAAAAAAACAAGAACGAAGGGAATCAGCATCCTATTTGGGTAAGTATCTTGCCTTTGAAATAGGTTAGGTTAGGCTAGATTGGGCTGGGATAAGTTACATTTCTATAGGGTAGTGTAGGGTAGGGTTGGGTAGGGTTGGGTCGGGGAGGGTCGGGTAGGGTTAGGTAGGGTAAGGTAGGGTTGGGTAGGGCTGGGTCGGGGTGGGTAGGGTAGGGTTGGGCAGGGTTGGGTCGGGGAGGGTAGGGTTGGGTTGGGTCGGGGAGGGTAGGGTAGGGTTGGGTTGGATGGGATACGATACGATACAGTAGGGTAGGGTAGGGTAGGGTAAGGAGAGGTAGGGTAGGATTGTGTACGGTCGGGTATGGTTGTGTAGTGTAGGGTAGGGGAGGCAAGATCAGGTTAATTTTGGGTTAGGAAAGGTTAGATCACATTAAGATGGATTAGGTTAAGGAGTAACATGGTAGGTAAGGTTATGTAAATTAAGATTAGATACATTTAGGTAGGTTAGGTCAGTAGGAAAGGTTAGGCGAAGTCAGCTTAGGTTACTGCAGATCAGATCAGATTGGGTTAGATTAGGCTGAGATATGTCAGAGAGAGAGAGAGAGAGAGAGAGAGAGAGAGAGAGAGAGATCGCTGGAAGCATTTTGACTCAGGCACCTCCCTATAGTGTAAAGAAATATATATAAATATATATATATATATATATATATATATATATATATATATATATATATATATATATATATATATATATATATATATATATATATATATATGGAGCCTCTGTGGTATAGAGTGTGCGTTTCGCACACGGGTGGACCAGCGTTCGCGCCCCGCCAGGGTAATAAACATTGGGAGTGTTCACCCGGCCACGTACTGCATTGGCGGACACAAAGGGTGCTGTGGTTGAACCAGTGTCGCTTACTGTAAAGTATGCTTGCACTCACTCGGCTTGCGCGGGCCGATTACACTTCATTCACAGACTACACACACATCCAAAGCCACTCCAACACTACAATTACACTTACAAGCACTTCTCACCCTACATACAATCTCTACCAAACAGCCTAAGCCACTTGGTAGAGATACATTGGCTGTATCGTCCCGACTTCGGTCGGGATAGGCCGGTCCTGCAGTGAATACTCAAACGGCTGATGATATATATATATATATATATATATATATATATATATATATATATATATATATATATATATATATATAAATTTTTTAGTCCAGTTTCATCAATTTCTGTTGCCTATCATATATACACAAAATACTCTATTGTCCCCTTTTACCGAGAGACGCAAATAACACACAATATATGGACAATACATACAACAAATTAACTACACACACACACACACACACACACACACACACCACTTTTTCAGTACACTACTAAATTTGTTGTATTTTTTTTCTTAGTCTCTTGTTTAGTTTAACGTAAACATAATTTTCATCAGCAACATAGAGGAGGATACTGAGATGCGCAAGTAACCTAAAGAAAAAGAGAAAAATGGAAAAAAAAGAAAAAAAAAAAAGAGGGACGGCAGCCTACTCACCTCGCCAAGCATTAAGGAGATCGGGATGATGATGATGATGATTGTTCCACCCTCTCCGAGTCCCCAGTTAGAAGTAAGCCAGTGGTCTCGATGCAGCTTCAACGGGAATTTATTATGAGACGACAAACACTTCCAGCCCGTTCTATTCCTGCCCCACAACTGCCCCAGAGAGGGCAGTGTGGCGGGAGCCGGCATGCTTGAGTTTGCAGTTTTGAAATCAGCTGATACGTGCATTAATCGTCAAGTAGGCACTCATTAGTATATACATATATTTTTAACTTATATACTTATGTACTGTTAGTTCTAGTTTGGAAGTTTAAGATATCAATGTATGGTTACATAGCATGGTTGCAATTACATAGTATGGGGTTACAGGGTATAGTTACATAGTATGGTTACAATTACATAGTATGAGGTTACAAGGTATGGTTACATAGCATGGTTACAATTACTTGGTATGGGGTTACAAGATATGGTTACATGATGATTATGATGATGATGGTCGTTGTATGAATCACGGCATTCCATCAAACACTCATTACAATTTTCCAGTATTTCACAATGTCTGGATAATCTACTTAACACTTTGGATCCCCTCCGTTTCCAACTCTCTCCATACGCGAATAAACAGTTAATTCACTAAGGAACGTTTATAAGGACATCAAAAATAGTAACTTCACTGTTTATAAGGAACACTTAAGCCAGTCACTACACTAAGCAACGATTATAAGTGACTCCATAAAGGCACTACTAAACGTTCAACTAGCAGTCACTTCCTCTAACAACGTTGATAATGAGCTTCATAATCACTTCAAACAAAGTTTATGTCAATGGAACTCCACAGCAACATTTTTCAGGAGCTCCACACAGTCACTCCAAGCAATGTTTCTCTCTAAAGAATTCCACATCAACGTTGTATAAGGAGCTCCACAGTCACTTCAAGTAATGTTTATCTCAAAGGACCTCCACAACAGCGTTTTATAAGGAGCTCCACTCAATCACTGAAAGCAACGTTTTTCTCAAAGGAACTCCACAGCAATGTTTATAAGGAGCTCCAAAGTCACTTCAGCTAAGGAAATGATGTCACGTAACCTCACTCAGCAAACAGCCCCTCATAAACTGCTACCCTCTGCAACCTCGAGCCGGCTACCCTACACCGCACCACACTTTTATGCCCATTAAAGTTCAGCAATGCTTATTTTCAGGTTTACTCACACATTTACAATTACTAACAAGATGAAACAGAATAATTCCCTTGTGATTTGCGTACAGGAAGACAAACAGGCGTATACGTACAGGCAACAAAAGATAATATATAAATTGAAAAGAAACAAAATTGTCCAGCCAAATTCCGTTGTCGTACTGCAAGGAAGGATGATGGGGAAGGTGGAATTAGGGAGGTAGGAGAAGGGAGGGAGGGGGAAGCGGGAGGGGTGGGAGGGGGAACAGGGGGATGTGGAAGCTGAGTGTAGGAGGATGTGTAAATCTGATGATGATAGAGTCAGCCATGACAATTTGTGCTTACAAGAAACTAACAAACCCTGCACCATTTATCTCGTATTTCCGTTCTCCCACCATCAATAATACACCTGTTTATAAATCTTGGGCAGCTAAAGATGTCTAGAAAAGTGGCTTAAGGGAAAGAAAAATAAAAACAGCAAACCATAAGCGAGGTGTGGATGACGAGCAAATAAATATAAAATGTCTCTGAATTATATCTACTTCTTTTACTTATCTCCCTTCGTTGAAAAACGCTTCTTCGTAAATCTGCTAAATTATTTGAAGATCCTATTATGATGATAAACAGGGTTAGGTTAATATTATATATAAATTACAAGGATTAAAAAAACAATAGGTAACTCAGCCATGGGGGAGGCAACACGTGATGTAGGACATCCCACTTTTTCTTCCTGCTTCTCTCTCTCTCTCTCTCTCTCTCTCTCTCTCTCTCTCAACACCCACAGAATTCGTGGGATGCATTCCGCAGCCCTAACTCAAGTGACATGCAGGGATGTCAACCCTGTCTTACATGCAAACTTAGGGCCCTTGCAGGCGTTGGGGGCCCAGGGTTGAGAGGAGACATGCAAGGTGTGTGTGTGTGTGTGTGTGTGTGTGTGTGTGTGTGTGTGTGTGTGTGTGTGTGTGTGTGTGTGTGTGTGTGTGTGTGTGTGTGTGTGTGTGTGTGTGTGTGTGTGTGTGTGTGTGTGTGTGTGTGTGTGTGTGTGTGTGTGTGTGTGTGTGTGTGTGTGTGTGTGTGTGTGTGTGTGTGTGTGTGTGTGTGTGTGTGTGTGTGTGTGTGTGTGTGTGTGTGTGTGTGTGTGTGTGTGTGTGTGTGTGTGTGTGTGTGTGTGTGTGTGTGTGTGTGTGTGTGTGTGTGTGTGTGTGTGTGTGTGTGTGTGTGTGTGTGTGTGTGTGTGTGTGTGTGTGTGTGTGTGTGTGTGTGTGTGTGTGTGTGTGTGTGTGTGTGTGTGTGTGTGTGTGTGTGTGTGTGTGTGTGTGTGTGTGTGTGTGTGTGTGTGTGTGTGTGTGTGTGTGTGTGTGTGTGTGTGTGTGTGTGTGTGTGTGTGTGTGTGTGTGTGTGTGTGTGTGTGTGTGTGTGTGTGTGTGTGTGTGTGTGTGTGTGTGTGTGTGTGTGTGTGTGTGTGTGTGTGTGTGTGTGTGTGTGTGTGTGTGTGTGTGTGTGTGTGTGTGTGTGTGTGTGTGTGTGTGTGTGTGTGTGTGTGTGTGTGTGTGTGTGTGTGTGTGTGTGTGTGTGTGTGTGTGTGTGTGTGTGTGTGTGTGTGTGTGTGTGTGTGTGTGTGTGTGTGTGTGTGTGTGTGTGTGTGTGTGTGTGTGTGTGTGTGTGTGTGTGTGTGTGTGTGTGTGTGTGTGTGTGTGAATGGATTGGATGAGTTAAAGCGAGGAGGAACGGACAAACCAATCTGCTCTTCAGTGTATGTGTTGAGGTTTGAAAGCAATGAGATAGTGTAAAGTGCGAATCAAATCTTCCAGAAGACATAAACTTCCTTTTACACACACACAATCTTGAGTGTAAAGTGGAGGGACTGTAAGAAAATGTTCTGGAAAGAGGTATAAAGAGTAAGACAGGGTGGAAGTGAAATTAGCAGGGGAGTGAAAGATAAAAATGGTAGATTACTAGTGGAGAAGGGAGAAAAAGTGATCAGATGGAGAGAACACTTTAAGGATTTGTTGAACATAGAGGATGGAAGTAATGCGAGTATAAGTGGCTGGGGAATGGCTGGGAGAAGGAGGGAGGTGAGAAGACAGGAAGAAATCAGTGGGATGGAAGTTGTGGAAGCAATGAAGAAAGTTAAATTGGGGAAAGCCCCAGGAATTGATGGAGTGTGTGGTGAAATGCTGAAGTATGGGGGAGAGATAGTAGTAGAATGGATGTGGAAAATGTGCAGATTGGCCTGGGAGGAAGGTAGAGTCCCAGAGGATTAGAAGTCAGGTATAATTAATCCCTTGTACAAAGGAAAAGGGGAAAAAGAAATGTGTGGTAATCATAGGGGCATTTGTCTTCTTAGTATAATAGGAAAAGTGTATGATAGGATACTTAATGAAAGAGTTGGAGAAAGAACAGAGGAATTAGTTGAAGAAGAACAGGGAGGCTTTAGGAAGGGAAGAGGTTGTGTGGATCAGATATTCATTCTTAGATCTTTAGTGGAAAAGTTTCTAGAGAAGGGAAAGAAGTTGTATGCGGCTTTCATGGATTTGGAGAAAGCATATGACGGGGTGGATAGACAAGGATTGTGGAAAGTGTTAAGAATATATGGAGTAGATGGGAAATTGTTGAATGCTGTGAAGAGTATGTATGATGGTGCTAAGGCTGCAGTGCGTGTGAATGGTGAACTGAGTGAATTTTTCTCTTTGAAGGTTGGGTTGAAACAGGGATGTGTCATGTCTCCATGGTTGTTCAAGCTGTACACGGATGGGGTAATAAAAGAGGTACAAGGTGGGGTAGTGGATGTTGGAATGGCCCAGGTGATAGAGGGTAGTGTTTGGAAACTCCCTGTACTGTTGTTTGCAGATGATACTGTATTGTTAAGTGAAGGCGAAGGAGAGCTGCAAGGCTTGATGGATGAGTTTGGGAGAGTGTGTAAGAAACGGAGTCTAAAGGTGAATGTAGGGAAGAGTAAAGTGATGGTCTTTGAGAGAGATGAAGTCAGTGGATGTACAGCGAGGTTGGATGGTGAGGAATTGGAAAATTTGGGTATGTTTAAGTACTTGTGTAGTGTGATGAATAAGGATGGAGGTTTGGAGGGTGAAGTGCTTGAAAGGGTACAGCAGGGAAGAAAGGTTGCTGGTTCCTTGAAATCAGTGATAAGAAGCAGGGAAGCGAGCAATGAAGTGAAAAAGTTACTACATGACAGTATTGTGATACCAACTCTAACGTATGGAAGTGAAGCTTGGACGTTGCTGGAAGGACACAAGTCAAGAGTGAGAGCAGTGGAAATGAGTTATTTAAGAGGAGCCTGTGGAGTCACATGGAGAGACAGGCTGACAAATGAGGATATGAAGCAGCGTTGTGGTGTGGATGTGGATGTGATAGGAAGCGTTAGGAGGAATACGCTGAGGTGGTTTGGCCATGTGGAGAGGATGGAGGGTGAAAGTCTGACGAAGAGAGTGTATGTGGGTGAGGTGGAGGGAGGAAGAGGGAGAGATGGAGGGATGGGGTGGAGAGGTATATGAGAGAGGGGGTGTGAGTTAGGAGCAGGGTAGTGAAATGGCGGGGGACAGAGCGACTTGGAGTCGATTTGTTTGTGGCCACCCCGAGCGGGATTGAGGCGTCTGGCAATAGAAAGATAGATAGACAAACATCTACATATGTTTGTATCTATGTATCTATCTATCTTTCTATTCAGTTATCTATTTATTTGGATGCCCTGGGTCTCTCTGCCGTGGAAAAAAAAATGTCTAAAAAAAAAAAAAAAAAGTCCCATTTCGCAGCCAAAGAATTAACTGATTGAAAATGATTCCCTCACATCTGCCCTTGACCTCGACTGACACCTTAGAAATATCTTTGACCTGTGACCTTCTTGACTTTGTATCGCAGATTGTTGTGTTTGTGTGGTACCAGCCGCCTCTGAGGATAGAAAATAAATCGTTTAGGAAAAGGTGTTGGGGGGTTTCCTTAACCAACAAGAATACCGCCCAGGTGTTCCTCAGGTGTGTCGGCCTAATTAACCAGATTTGCCAAACGCCAACACCAATTCCTGTTGCGCCAAATAACTCATTCACACAAAGCCAACAGATATTTCCCCTGTGTCAACAGGCTTAGGCAAGTACGCCAAATATCTTCACTTAAAACACAAAATAATTCCATGGAGGTACTGGATAATATCTCCGTTTTTCAAAAGATTTTAAGCAAGAAAATTACTTACGCCAAGTCAAAATTTTACTTTAACACCTACATATTAAAACAGAAAATATTTCCATGGAACTAATAAATACCCTCATCGTGTTCCGACAATTTTTAAGGACGAAAATTATTTGCATCGCTAAAACTTCGCTTCATTGCGATGAATTATTATATGAAATTCGATAATTTCAACAAAAGTGAAGAAATGAAAGCCAACTGAAAAACCAGTTCAAAAGTTTCACAAAAAGTAACAAAAAAAAAAAAATAATAACTTCGACATGAAAACTGAAAAACAAGAGGTTATTGACGGAGGGAAAAAATAGATTAAGGACGATTACTGAGGATTCTTCCTAGTTTTCCTTATCTAAACCTGACAAATATTTCTCTAAAGATAATACTGACTCGTATCATACAGACGGATATTAACCATCATTCAGGAAATGTTATTGTTTTCTTACTGGATATCTGCACAAGGGCAAAGACAGGAAAAATTTAAATTACGATGCTCCTAGTAATTCAGCAGATGCATGAGTTAATAGGTTACTTGTAAAAAAGGAATATGCGCAAACATATATTTATACTGATGTGACTCATACTGCCACACCACACACTGCCACACCACACACTGCCACATCAAACACTGCCACACCACACACTGCCACACCACACACTGCCACACTACACACTGCCACACCTCACACTGCCATACCCTACACACTCACTGCCACACCACACACTGCCACACCAAACACTGTCACACCACTCACTGGCACACCAAACACTGCCACACCTGTTGTTGTTGTTGTTATAATATTTGTACCACACTTGATGGGGCACAGGCAAACAAAGAGCCCGTCAGGGAAGTAGCAGAAGGTAGCTCTCTCATGATAGCATAGCTGGGCCGGCACGAAGGCTGACGAGGTGGCGAACAAGGCGAGGGGAAGGTGCGGTGGTTCTGGCAAACTAGCACACGATGGTCGAGGAGGGCAGGGCGGGACGGCGAAAGCACGGTGGACTGCCAGGCGCCGATGGAGGGGGCGCCGACTAGTGCTGGATGTAAAACCGCCCCGACGCTGCCCTCAGCCCCCAGCCGCTGGTGGAAAGGGCGATGGAAACTCGCTCAGCTCCCCAGCAGCAGCAGATGAAAGCATGGAGGGGAGGCCCGGTCCCGGTCGTCACGAGGGCACAACCCCGGACCTGGTGGTGGCGGAGGGAGGGTCGTCGGCCGGGTAGAAAAGGGCGGAGGAGCCTCGACCTCCTGGTGGACCGACCAGGGCACTCCCTCAGATGGAGGGACAGGCCCCGGCCCTCGGCTGGTACGGCTGCTGTGGAGAGCTGGTCCCGCCGGGAACAGCGGTGGAGGTGTTGCCTCGGCGAGAGGTGGGCTGCGAGTGCTGCCACATCACACACTCCCACTGCCACACCCCACGCTGCCACGCCCCACACTGCCACACCGCACACTGCCACACCCCACGCTGCCACATCCCACACTGCCACACCCCACACTGCCACACCCCACACTGCCACACCTCACACTGCCACATCACACACTGCCACACCACACATTTCTCTTAATTTGCATTTGTGTTTAGAACTCTCTCTCTCTCTCTCTCTCTCTCTCTCTCCCTCACACACACACACACACACACACACACACACACACACACACAAGACAGACTGTTTTCTAGTCAAGATCAATCACAATCACTAATTACGCGACCAGGTGTGAGTGGCATGTCCCTCAGTACCTTACCTGGACAAGTATACCTTAATTTGTCTGCAGGGAAGAATAGATAGACAGATGGATAGACAGACTGATATAGAGATAGATACATAGCTGATAGACAAATAGATAGATAGACAGCTTACTGATAAATAGATAGACATAAAAATTGGACCAGAGCATAGAGATGTGTGGAAAATTACACTCAAACTGTAATAAAATATATATGTATAAAACTCAAACACATATTCCTTACAACACAACACACATCAGCCCAGCACAACACACACACACACACACACACACACAGCCAATGAGGACCCAGTGACAGAGACTCTACCACCGATGCATAACTACACCTGCTAATTAAGTGAAACCCAGTGTGTGTGTAATTCACCGGGTCGGTCAGGATCACTTGATGGTCGTGATCGTCAGCTTTTACCCTCCCGGAAGGGAGCTGGGAGCTCATATAGTCCGATCTAAGGGCAAGGCTGTGACCTCCACACACGCACACACCCGTCCCCTTGCTCATGGGGGACAGTAAGTACCCACTTCGTCAGTGAAACTTTTTCGCACCCTGAGCGAGGCGCGAACTCCCGTCCACCAGTTGGCAAGCGAGAGCGTTACCACCTCTCCAGCTGTGTGTGTGTGTGTGTGTGTGTGTGTGTGTGTGTGTGTGTGTGTCAATCCCTCACCTGTTCAGTTTTACCTCAATCCCATTAACTCACCTGCTGGTCTCATTTGTGGTCTGGCACTGATGTGATTATTTCCCCAATGTTTTTTGGTGATGTTCTTTATAGTAGGACAGAAGACGGGTAGGGATGGAGAGATGGGGGATAGAGCACGTTAGGTAGAAGTAGTGGAGAGAGGAGGGAAAGGGGAATAGAAGTATAATGGGGTTGGTTATGTTAATGCAAGGGATTGAGAGAAGGGAACTGGAAAAACGATAGGGCAGAAGAAGCACAGAAGAGGATGGAAGATGTAAAAAGGGTCAGCGTGGATGAAGAGGAGAGAACGATGGGATAGAAAAATAAAATAGAAGGAGGGAACATGTGGAAACGAAGGCGTTGGAAGAAGAGAAGTGGAGAGAACGACAGGATAAAGAAAAATAGGAGAGAAGGAGGAAACGTGGTTTAATGAAAGATTTTGAAAGGAGGAAATGGGGGACAGGTGCGGGGTTGGGAAGAGCTCTAAGGCAGTAATTTACAGAAGTACAGTCATAAGAAAAACTATCGTTACCCTTCAGAGCTGTGCACTATGACACAACGACGAAGTGTTGTGGAATAATGGGACAGGAAAGTTTGTACCTCAAACCCGTCCATGTCAGTCATGTGAGACACAGACATTAGAATTTGTGCTTGGCGTAATAAAAGCTATTTAGATCGTTTGGCCTCTGTGCATAGATACAATACGTTTTATTATCCGGCACAGAATTCATTAAATAAAAATATAACAGAATGATGTAGATCGACAATAGACATGCAGAAGGGCAATGAGTATGTGCACCCATGCCAGACGTATGATGGTTCTTCAGCCGATACAAGCCAAATTAGTAAATTTCAGTGTAATAATGATATGTATTGCTTTCTACATATAATAAATGTTGAGTAGAAGGAAAGTAATGTGTTCAGTCTCATTGCTTTAATATTTTGTATACCCACCCCCTGCTTCCAAAACAGCTTCTAGACATGGACGCACGGATGCCACCAACTGAAGCATCCTCCTGAAGCATTCAACCTAAGTCTACTAATACCAAGTCGGATATCGCTTCCTTCTAAAACAGCTCCAAACTCGCGCAGGGGGGTGAGCATCGTAGTGACGTCGACTGGCTCTGGCATGAAATGAAACCCGTGTTCAGTTGATTCCTGACCATGACGGTGAGTGTATGCTTGCCCCACTTACCAGGCCATGACACATTTTCAGTCCGGAGAAGTGAGGGAAGGTACTGAAATGTGTGAGGGAAGGTGTAGGGGTGTGAGGGAACCTACTGCTTTATTAAAGGGTTGAACGAGTCCGTACTTCTTCTCTTTCTTCATTTTCCCTTATCATAAATATTTAATTTGAGTCTACCCTTTTATACATTTTCTGTTATTTAAGCCAGCTGACGTCACACAAGCCACGCCTCCCCGCGCGCTGACGGAAAGTTAACCGACTTGGTATTGGTAGACGTGGCATTCAACCACCCATCTAAAACAAACAAATGAACACGTGCATCCCTGTTACACTATCATAAAAAAACAGTTGATGCTTGTAGATTTAATACACTTCAATATAATTTATTTGTTGTATTCTACAGATAATAAGTGTTGCATAGTAGGAAAATAATAAACGTGCCGAGTCTCATTATTAATCCCCGGGGGGGCCCTCAGGGTAACGCAAACACGTCCTATATATTTTCCCGCCATATGGTTCATTCTTGCTCATTATTCCAACTCTTGTAATGGGATTGTGATATGGCAACACTAGATAGGGGAGGGGAGAACAGCAAGGACCCGCCCACATAGCCCCACCTAACGTTCGTTTTGAATCGAACATAACTGGGGGTAACGATAATTTTTCTTATGGCTGTACATACCTAGTAGGAAGTACAGGTAACACTAGGCATTTTGTACTAAAGGTAATTTGTCTTATATGTTTAAAACTTGGCACTTAACATTTTATTACCGTGTGCAAGGGAAAGACAAAGAAACAGGAAAAAAAGGACCACTATTTTGAGCAAAATAAAAAGGAATTATTGGTCGAAGAAAAGGATGAGGATGAGAAGGAGGAGGAAGAGAAGGAGGAGGAGGAGGGAAGGGTTTTGAAAAGGAAGGACGGCAGGAAGGAGGAATGTTGGAGAGCAAGATTATTACAGAAAATTCAACTTGGAAGTTTCCATAATTCACACACACACACACACACACACACACACACACAGAATTCCCTGAAATGGGTGGCTGCGACCCCTGGGGTAAGGAGGACGATATGGGGGACGGGATGAGAGAAGCATTGTTAACAGGGACAGTCGGCTCGTTTGGTGTGTGTGTGTGTGTGTGTGTGAGAGAGAGAGAGAGAGAGGTGGATATATAGGCAGATAGATAGATATAGATAGACAGACACTGATTGATGCAGACAGACAGACAGAAAGACAAGTAGGGATAGATAGATAGATAGACAGACAGTGAGACAAAGACAGATAAGTTAAGACATGAACATAAAGACAGACAAAGACAGACAGACAAACAGACAGCCACACAGATAGACAGGAGGGCATAAGGGGGGTGATTTGCTGGATGGTGATAAAAGCATTGTTAAGCGGGACAACTGGCTCGTTAGGCGTGAATGTGGCCAATTTCGGGCAAGGAAACGAGGATGGTTACCTGGCTGGACATCTTTAGCCACCTGAGAGTGGCAATTCATCTTATTTTTTCTTTTTACAGAAGATGAAAAGTGGAAGGAAAAAACACCCCAATATCTATCTGTTTATCTATCTATCTATCTATATAATATTGAAGACCAACATTCACTCACTTGATGTACTGTCTACGTCTCCCTTCACCTTTATCATTCTTTTTCTGTCTGCCCTCCTCTCTTCCTATTTTCCCTCCATTCCTGTCACTTTTTATTACTCTTCTTTCTTTTTCTGGTGGGTTTACATTGAGTGACAAGCCTAATGGCTTCCTGTAAGCCAGGAAATAATTTGCGGCGCTGGGTGGTAACCATATAACCAACGCATACTTGTTCCCTACGTGCCAACAAGTGGGTTCGCGGAGTGTTAGTGTCCCTCCCAGTAAAAAACTAACTCAAAGACAAACGGACGGCCACCCCTTACGGGATTATGGCATGTGGCGATAGATAGATAGATAGATAGATAGATAGACGGACAAATGAACAGAAGAAAAACAAATTAAATAAAAAATATTCTGTATTTTTCATAATTTCGATATGGAGTGCCAATCTATTCTATTTTTCTTTTGTCTTCTTCTTCTGCAGAGTATGCAGTGAGAAAGAAAGACAAGTAAGAACGATGCTAAATTTTTCACCATTTCTATACTTGAATGACTAATTAGCCTATATTTTTGCTAACTTCTGATGAGTTTTTATTTCCCTAGAAGTGAATATACAAGCACTTCTTCGTGACTAACATTCCGTAGCTTTTACTTTACCTGGCCATGATTTTCCCCCTAATTAACCTTTTTCACGTAGTTCAGTGCACGAAAAATGATTGTGCTGTGGTTTTGTGGTCTTTCCACAGCACTTCTTCTTGACTAGCATGCTCTTCTGTCCTTATTCTACTACTACAACAACTACTACTACTACTGCTGCTACTACTACTGCTTCTATCGCCGTCACCACAACCACCATCACTAATGTACTACTGCTACTATTACTGCCATAATATACAACGATAACTACTACCACTACTTTCACCACCGCACCGCATCCACCATCACTACCACCATTACTACTACTCCTGCTACAACTACTACCACGACATCCACCACCACATTCATCCACCACCACATCCATCCACAAGTATCACCATTACTACTACTCCCACCACTGTCATTTGCAACTATTACTACTACTACAACTACTACTGCTGCTGCTGCTCTAAAATATTAGGCTGGTATACAGTATGTAGTCTATAATAATTTGACAGGCGTTACAAAGCTGTCATGATCAAAGATTGTATGGAATAATTTTATAACGTGGAAATACCATCGTCCTTTGAAAATTATTAACCTGTGAAGATTGACCTATATTTTTGGCTGTTGGCATGAGAGAGAGAGAGAGAGAGAGAGAGAGAGAGAGAGAGAGAGAGAGAGAGAGAGGAAAAAAAAAAAAAGGTAAACGGAAAGGCACACATCTTTTCCACATAAACAGGGTACAATATTGACCAAACTCTGTATCAATAACCTTTTAAATCTCCTCTACCTCACTAATACTATACACAGGCTTATTGTAATATCCTTCAGCGTTCAGTAAAGCCTACAATATTAAAGATAATCCATTTATCCAATCATTCCTACAGCCAGTCCATATGCCCAATCATATGCGAGGTGATATCCGGTTGAGCCAATTTAGACTGAACATAAGCGAAGTGGGTGGATTACTATGGGAGAGAAAGAGAGAGAGGGGGGAGGGGGGGCTGGCTTTCAATCACCGTCATTAATTATAACAGTATGGAAATGACTGGACAAAATAATCGATATATTAAATGCAAATTATTTTGAGCTGTGTCCAACGCGAGATGAGGAGACAGACAATTAGGGGATTTTCCCTTCTTTATCGATTTATTTATCTGTCTGTCTGTCTTTCTGTCTACCTATCTATCCTTCTCGATCTATCCATCTACATCTCTATTTTTCCGTATATATGTATGTGTGCATATACGAGTATGTACTCGTATGAATGTATGTATCTGCCTACTTCCCTGTCAGTCAGTCTGTCTGTCTGTCAGTCTGTCTGTTTATGTCTCTGTCTGTCTGGCTGTCTGTCTGTCTGTCTGTCTCTCTCTCTCTCTCTCTCTCTCTCTCTGTCCATTTGTCCATCCGTCTGTCCTTCTGTCTGCTTCTGTGTGTGTGTGTGTGTGTGTGTGTGTCTCCCAACTTCCTCTACACACTTTTCGCCTCACACTCTCCTCTCCCCAGTTCCTCTTTTCCGCTCCTTCTCTTCTCTCTCCACTTCTCTACCTCACCAGCTATCAGTGCAAAATCCATCGTGAATATTGCCATCCATGTCAACCCTTACTGCCCGCCTGCCAGACTCCCTCACCACTTGTTCCTTCTTCTCGCCCCAACTCACCTCCACTCCATGTCAAATTCATTTTCTCTTAAGTCGGTTAAGGAGGAGGTTATATAGAGGTTGTGTTAGATATTCTCTCTCTCTCTCTCTCTCTCTCTCTCTCTCTCTCTCTCTCTCTCTCTCTCTCTCTCTCATATTACATAGATGCTTTGCGGGAAAAAGATAGAAGAATTGGCTCTTGGATGGACGCCACATTTGCATCGCTCCAACCAGTTTACAGGGGTACTGTTGTAGGCTCCATATTACCTCGTTATCTGGTTGTATGGTTACCACCCAGCGTTGTAAATGGCAGAGATCCCTGAAGTGGAAAGAAGAGTAATGAAAAACAACAGGAAGGAAAGGAAGACGGGAGAAGAAAGGATGGCACACGAAAGAGAATGATAAATCTGAAGGAAGAAGTAGGCAGCACTACATCAAGTGGGTGGATGATTGTCACCAGCACCTTCCACAAAAGTTAAAAAAAAAAATAATAGAAATGTTAGTAAAAGTACTACTAGTAGTAGTGATTGTAATAGTAGTAGTAGTAGTAGTAGAAGTAGTAACAGTAGTAGTAGTTGTAGTAGTAGTAGTAGTAGTAATAGTAGAAGCAATACGGTAGTAGCAGTAGTAGTAGTAATAGTAGAAGTACTAGTAGTAGAAGTAATGGTAGTAGTAATATATATATATATATATATATATATATATATATATATATACAAAACAGACTTCCAGTGTTCGATCCAGTTCTGAGGACAAGCAAACGAATGAGTTACGTGCATGCTAACCTTTTACCGTGTGTGTGTGTGTGTGTGTGTGTGTGTGTGTGTGTGTGTGTGTGTGTGTAATCTGTTTCCAGAAGCTTTCTAGCACTGTGTTTATGTATGTACGAGCCTCTGTGTTCATGTGTGCGTACTTGTGCCCGTGTATGCAAGACAGTGTGTATGCGTGGGTATCTTTCTTTTCATTTTTTCAGCAAACCTATTCTTCACAAATTTTCATCCTTTTTTCTTTCTTGAGCAGACATTCCAAGCAAGATTTTTTTTTTTTTCGTTTTTCCAGTTTGCTTTTCTTCCTCCCTCTAATCCCTCCTCCCCTCTCTCTCCCTCTCCCTCTCTCTCTCTCTCTCTCTCTCTCTCTCTCTCTCTCTCTCTCTCTCTCTCTCACTCTCTCTCTACCTGTCTATATCTCTGTCTGTCTGTCTGTCTGTTTCTCTCTCTCTGTCTCTCTCTGTCTCTCTCTGTCTCTGTCTCTCTCTCTCTCTCTCTCTCTCTCTCTCTCTCTCTCTCCTCACCCCATCCAATCCATGTACAACTTGTCTTATAACAGCTCTGAGAAGTTGTTTTATCTCTCGCTTTCTTGCATCTCTTATATGGTGTATTATTTTTTTTCTTTCATTGGTTTTTCCCTCATCTGGTCACCCTTTGTAAAAAAAAAAAAAGATTTTTTTTTTTTTTTAAGGATTTGCTTCTGTATTGTCTTTTTTATTTTTTTTTATAATGCTGTGTTGACTTTTCTTATTTGAGAAGTCGTTATTTCACGTAACAGGTAATGTGGCTTGGTGTGGAGGAGGAGGAGGAGGAGGAGGAGGGGGGGAGAAGAAAACGGGGAGGAAAAATTCACAGAAAAAGAAGAATATGAGGAAGAAGGGGGAGAAGGAGAAGAAGAAAAAATTGAACAAAGAAAAAGAAGAAAAGCAAAATGAAGATGATGACGTACAGGAATAATAATAACAATAATAATAATAATAATAATAATAATAATAATAATAATAAGATGAAGAAGAAGAAGAAGAAGAGGTGGATGAGAGAGAAGAAAAGGGAGAAAATAGTAGTAGTAGTAGTAGTAGTAGTAGCAGTACAAATAATAATAATAATAATAATAATTATTATTATTATTATTATTATTATTATTATTATTTTATTTTTATTATTATTATAAAGAATAAATTAAGGCTCACCGACCACACGAGGCTTATAAAGGCAGTCAGTACTTCCAGAGTCCAATTTTTCCCCTAGAAAAAAGACCTACATCAGTCAACGTTACATCTAGGTCCCTAATTGTACTACTGACTGAATAGGTACAAAGGAGGAAGCAACCTCTGTCCAAGAGTCTGACCAGGACGAAAATCGCTCTCGGGTTCTATCAGTTGCGAGGTAGATCTGCTATCCGCTGCACAAATGCCCACTACCCCTTCCTACGAAACTGGTTATATTGGGAGACGCTGCATCAGTAGCGTCATCTGGCAATTTTCTCTCTCTCTCTCTCTCTCTCTCTCTCTCTCTCTCTCCTAGTCAGTCTTCCTTTCCCTCACTATCACACTTTATTTCTATCTCTCATTCTTTCCATGTCCTAATCACCCCACTGTATTTCTTTATATTTAAAAAAAATCCACAGTAAAAAAAAAAAAAGAGAGAGAATGAGTAATAAACAAATAAAGAAAGGAAGAGAGAAAGAAAGAAAAGTTCTGATTGTAAGAGACAGAATGTGTACTTCGCCAGCATGGGGGTGTGTGAGAAATAAGTGATAAGATTTCACACTCTCCCTTTCCAGTTTCTTTCTGTCTGTTGAACTGTATGTTAAAATTCCCTTTGTATGTTAATGAGGAGGAATTTGTTGATATATGTGTGAAAGATGAAACTTTACTAATGTAGGGGAAAATAATAAAGTTTCTACATAATCTTAAAAATGAAGAACCGTCATTGACCTCAAATTCATTATCATCTACATCATCGTCATCATCATCATCATCACCACAATTAACATCACCGTTACCACCACTATTATCAAGACAGACAATCACCACCACTATTACCGCAACCATCATCACCATCACCCTCACCATCACCAACACCAACACCATCATCACCACCACTACCACCACCATGATCATCAACCAGACCCTGTTCACCAACCAAAGGATGAAGGAAAAAGGCATGAAAGAAACCATGTCATTTGAAGGCGAAAGAATGACTATACTTCGGCGGCATGAGAGGGTATGTGAGTATGAGGGAATATTCAGAGGGGTGGCAGTATGTTTGTGAAATATGTCATCTTGAGGAGAGGAAGGAAGAGAGAAAACATATTGAAGTGTGTGTGTGTGTGTGTGTGTGTGTGTGTGTGTTGATACTTCTCTTTCAGCAGTTACGATTCTGTGTGTGTGTGTGTGTGTGTGTGTGTGTGTGTGTGTGTGTGTGTGTGTGTGTGTGTGTGTGTGTGTGTGTGTGTGTGTGTGTGTGTGTGTGTGTGTGTGTGTGTGTGTGTGTGTGTGTGTATTTATTCAACGCTGGAATGAGCTGCGATGAAAAGAGGTAGACAGACAGACAGAGACAGAATGATGCACAACAGATGGCCATTATAGAAAAATTAAAGATAAAGTTAAAAGTAATTTTAAAAAGAAATCAGAGAGAGACAGATAGATACAGAGCAAAAAGAGATACAGAAAAAGATACAGCGGCAGATATATAGATAAAAACATATCTCTCCGGTACTGAATGGACTGATAAACACACACACACACACACACACACACACACACACACACACACACATTCTCAGTCTTGGTATGGAGCAGTTGACAGAGTATAAGACAAACAGGTTCAAGTATCGATCGACAATTACACAGACACGCAAACAGACAGGCAGACATAGATATACAGGTAGATACATAGACAGATAGAAAGACAGACGGACAGACGTACTGAGTGAAGTACGCCATTACCAGCGCTCATAAAACTGGCAAGTGTGGTACGTGAGAAATGGTAAAAAATAAAACATTCACACCAGCAGCACACACCCTTATTCCCATGCTCTCTCCATGTCACACTCTGACTCCCACACTGCCACACTCGGTCTCTCTGACTTTCTGACTGACTGACTAACTGACTGAGTAACCTGTTCAGTGAGTGAGTGAGTGAGTGAGTGACTGACTGACTGACTGGCTAACTGACTGAGTAACCTGTTCAGTAAGTGAGTGAGTGACTGACCGACTGACTGACTGACTTGCTGACTGACTGACTAACTGACTGAGTAACCTGTTCAGTGAGTGAGTGACTGACTGACTGACTGACTGACTGGTTGACTTAAAATTGCATGTGTACCTAAATGCCTGACGGACGAAACTATTGACTGACACACATTCTCTCTCTCTCTCTCTCTCTCTCTCTCTCTCTCTCTCTCACACACACACACACACACACACACACACACACACACACACATACACTCCCTTGTTCAGCCTTGGTGGGGGACACGTTCACTCTTAATACACATTTGACTCTCTCTCTCTCTCATATCTCTTGCATGATTCACCTATTCATTTCTTCATTAATAATACACTGTCCATGGAAGAAAATATGAGGTGTGAGCATGGCAGCGTCCGGATTGACCCAATCGGATACGTTTCTGTGAAGCTGAAGAATGTGATGAATGTTTTTGGCGTATCCGGTAGAGCCAGGATTCCGGGGGCTTGAATGATGAGTGAATGGAAGCGTGGCCTATTGGACTGGGCAAGTTTGTGCTGTCTGGACATTGCTACTCCTCACCCTGCCCTTGGATGGGAAAGGAGGTCCGGATGATGATGATGATGATAAATATGTCCTAAATATGCATTGAGAGAGAGAGAGAGAGAGAGAGAGAGAGAGAGAGAGAGAGAGAGAGAGAGAGAGAGAGAATGTTAACTCATGCTTTCTTGATGCATGACACTCTACCCCTCTGTGCATGACTGACTCCTCCAGGAATATAATAGTCACGAAGACGTGCAAAATAGGTCTCCTTCCTTCTTGATTCATTCTCACAATCTCCTGTACATGACTCCCACATTTTTGCATGACTCTCCCCTTCATTAATAGGGTTGTATTCTGCCACTGTAGTATCTGTAACAACTCTTCCTAAGCGATTTATTTTGCCACCTTCCTGTTTCGTTAAACCCCTTCCTTAGTGATTTATTTTGCCACCTTTCTGTTTCGTTAAACCCCTTCCTTAGTGATTTATTTTGCCACCTTTCTGTTTCGTTAAAACCCTTCCTTGCTGATTTATTTTGCCACCTTCCTGTTTCGTTAAACCCCTTCCTTAGTGATTTATTCTGCCACCTTTCTGCATGACTCACTTTTCATGCCTTTGTTCATGACTGACTCCCCACTGAAGAACAGATTGGTATCCTGTCATTGTGAGTTTCGCAACACCCCCATGCTAAGAGATCTATTATGTCAGTTACATCTTGATATTCACTTGTATATTCTTTATATCGTGTTGGCAAAGTTTCCATCAACCTGTATATGAAAGTCTACCACTGGGTAAAATTTCTGTTCCTGTCTCTGTGCTCTTACAATATATTTATTTATTCTTTGGCCGAGGCCCCCATCGGCAGCCACGCTCCCTCCCCGCGGGGTGTGATCCTCGGGGGTCCCATCCTTTCTAACACTGACTCGAGTGAAGGTCTGCCCCTGCGATAAATTTCGTTTCCCTAACTCGCGCCCCATGAGACCTGGACATTATCCTGCAAAAAAGGAGTGAGTTAGTGGGTGAGTCGATAAGTAAGTAAATAAGTAAGTAAGTAAGTACGTAAGAAAGTGATTGAGTGAGGAAATGTGTGACTGAGTGAACAAGTGAGTGAGTGAGTGAGTGACACAGTTAGAGACAAGCACTGTCTTTAGCTTCCCCTGTGAGCGTGGAAAAAAAAAATCCTGGCTATATATCCACCGGTGGCCTCCCAGCCTCCCCTGGGGCCGCCTGACCCAAAGGGTGGCCTCTGGGTCCCCCCGGGTGCACCCCCGCCACATCCATATTATACCAAAATTACGCCAATAATTTTGCTCATAATCAGCTTTAGCTTTAGAAAGAGGCCACTGCTTTTCAACATTTCTTTCTTCCTGTTATCTGATTAACACCAAAAGCTCTACAGTTCCAAAAAACTCTTTGAAAATTATATGTATGATTTGGCAGATTATTAGCCTTTCAAGAAAATTTTGTTGTTTTTGTGTAGTTTGAGAGTTAATTGAATGTTGCTTTAGTAGTTGTCGTATTGGTGGTAGTAGTAGTAGTAGTGGTGGTTGTAGCATGAGTAGTAGTAGTAGTGGTAAAAGTAGTAGCTGTTAATATTGTTTCTGTTTTTGCTCCTGTTAATTTCCTGATGTATTCGCCAGCAGAATAATCTGCGTGTGTGTGTGTGTGTGTGTGTGTGTGTGTGTGTGTGTGTGTGTGTGTGTGTGTGTGTGTGTGTGTGTGTGTGTGTGTTCGTTTACTGCGTATTTTTTCCGTTCCTAAATAACATCACTTGCGCACATGAATAAACAAATAAAAAACAAAAACAAATAAACAAACAAAATAAAGAAATTCCCTCAAAGTCGTAATGTTATTGGCAGTCTTACAAGCCAATTAGTCTTTTTAGACACCCTGTAGTTCCCTTCAGCACCATACACCTTCTCAAGATACGTGACCTTCTTATTAATACCAGGATTTTTTACCACTCTGTAGGTCCCACTGAGCCGTTTATTACCATCCAATTAAGGTGATATAGTTTTTTGGTCACACTGTCTCTCTCCCCAACACACAACCCGCCCAATGAAGTCTAACTTTTCTGGCACAAGGTAATTTTCCGTTTTAGTTGCGTTCAGTAATTTTCTCGAAATTTTTACATTTTTTTTGCACCACACTGTTTCCTGATAAAGGTTATGTAATTTCTGGACACCCTGTAGATTCTGTTCATTTATGGACGTAATAATAATAATAATAATAATAATAATAATAATAATATTATTATTATTATTATTATTATTATTATTGTTATTATTATTATTATTGTTATTATTATTATCAGTATTATTATTATTATTATTATTATTATTATTATTATTATTATTATATTTATTATATATGTTAATCATTATTATTATCTACATCATTATTATTATTCTGATGATGATTCACTGTTACTATTACTACAACTACTACTGCTACTACTACTACGACTACTACTACTACTGCTGCTGAGGCTGCTGCTGCTGCTACTGCTGTTATTATTATTATTATTATTATTATTATTATTACTATTATTATTAGAGGTTATGTAACTTGTGAACATCCCGTTCCTTTCGATTCCTCCATTGCAGCATCCCAAAGTAAGGTTCTGACTTTTGAGCATCTGTAGTATTCAGATTCGCACTACATTGTCTCCAATTATTGCCCGTCCCCTCCCCGGAGGGGCTCGGGGACGGGTATTGTTTTCACTCCGTTTGTCTGTCTGTTTGCTTGTTTGTCTGTTAACATCTTGACGCGAAAACTACTGGTGCGATTTTGACTAAAATTACAGGGATAATGAGCTATGACATTCTTACCACGCGGTTAAATTTTGGGCCAAACTGGGCCATGGCCCAGGCTGTAGGCCCCAAAAAGGTAAAAAATAGAAATACGCACAAAAAATCATTTTTTCGTCATCACTCCTTTGACATTTGTCATATCGACATGAAACCAACATGAAATCTTTCAGATCTGCATCCTATAACATTTCTCATCAAATCAGGGGGGTCACCCCCCAGTTAGCGGTAGGGGGGTCAGTGTCAGATGGGTCGGGCCTAAAACTTCAAATGGGCATAAAATCGTCAATTTTCACCCGATTTACTGCAAATTTGATATGTGACATATTTAACCAGATATCCTGTTATGTTTATACGCCACCACTAAAATGACTGCCGGGGACGGGTTTGCTGTGCCTTGACACTGCTTCTTGTTTTGTTTAGTACACTTTACTGTCTTCATCCGTTATAAAACATTTTAAAATTTTCGTACTCTGCATAACTAACGCTCAAGGATATTAACCAGCTACCGTATCACCAAAAATAAAACACTATGGAGGAAGTGTTAGGGAGCTTCCTTAACTGTCAAGAATACGAGGGAAAATAATCAGATATATCTAAAAATAAATCACTAAGGAGGAGGTGTTAGGGATCTTCCTTAACCGACAAGAATACTATCTATCTATCTATTGCCAGGCGCCTCAATCCCGTTCGGGGTGGCCACAAACAAATCACCTCCACGTCGCCCTGTCCCCCGCCATTTCACAGCCCTGCTCCCAACTCACACACCCCTCTCTCATATACCTCTCCACCCCATCCCTCCATCTCATCCTCGGCCTCCCCCTCCCTCTCCCCCCATCCACCTCACTCACAAACATTATCCTCGTCAGTCTCTCACCCTCCATCCTCTCCACATGGCCAAACCACATCAGTGTGTTCCTCTTAACGCTTCCTAACACATCCACATTCAAACCACAACGCTCCTTTATATCCTCATTTGTCAGCCTGTCTCTCTATGTGACTCCACAGGCTCCTCTTAAATAACTTATTTCCACTGCTCTCACTCTTGACTTGTGTCCTTCCAACAACGTCCAAGCTTCACTTCCATAAGTTAGAGTTGGTATCACAATACTGTCATGTAGTAACTTTTTCACTTCCATGCTCACTTCCCTGCTTCTTATCGCTGCTTTCAAGGAACCAGCAACCTTTCATCCTTGTTGTACCCTTTCAAGCACTTCACCCTCCAAACTTCCATCCTTACTCATCACACTACCCAAGTACTTAAACGTACTCACATTTTCCATTTCCTCACCATCCAACCTCACTGTGCATTCATTGACTTCACCTCTCTCAAAGACCATCACTTTACTCTTCCCTACATTCACCTTTAGATTCCGTTTCTTACACACTCTCCCAGACTCATCCATCAAGCCTTGCAGCTCCCCTACGTCTTCACTCAACAACACAGTATCATCTGCAAACAACAGTACAGGGAGTTTCCAAACACTACCCTCTCTCACCAGGGCCACTGCAACATCCACTGCCCTACCTTGTACCTCTTTTATTACCCCACCCATGTACAGCTTGAACAACCATGGAGACATGACACATCCCTGTTTCAACCCAACCTTCAAAGAGAAAAATTCACTCAGTTCACCATCCACACGCACTGCAGCCTTCGCACCATCATACATACTCTTCACAGCATTCAACAACTTCCCATCTACTCCATATATTCTTAATACTTTTCACAATCCTTGTCTATCCACCCTGTCATATGCTTTCTCCAAATCCATGAAAGCAGCATACAACTTCTTTCCCTTCTCTAGAAACTTTTCCACTAAAGATCTAAGAATGAATATCTGATCTACACAACCTCTTCCCTTCCTAAGACCTCCCTGTTCTTCTCCAACTAATTCCTATGTTCTTTCCCTAACTCTGTCAATAAGTATCCTACCATACACTTTTCCTATTACACTAAGAAGACAAATGCCCCTATGATTACCACACATTTCTTTTTCCCCTTTCCCTTTGTACAAGGGAATAATTATACCTGACTTCCAATCCTCCGGGACTCTACCTTCCTCCCAGGCCAATCTGCACATCTTCCACATCCATTCTACCACTATCTCTCCCCCATGCTTCAGCATTTCACCACACACTCCATCAATTCCTGGGGCTTTCCCCAATTTGACTCTCTTCACTGCTTGCACAACTTCTATCCAACTGATTTCTTCCTGTCTTCTTACCTCCTCCTTCTCCCAGCCATTTCCCAGCCACTTACTGTATACTTGCATTACTTCCATTCTCTATGTCCAACAATTCCTTAAAGTGTTCTTTCCACCTGCTCACTTTTTCTCCCTTCTCCACTAGCAATCTACCATTTTTATCTTTTACTCCCTTGCTAACTTCACTGCCACCCTGTCTTACTCTCTTCACCGCATTCCAGAACATTTTCTTACAGTCCCTCCACTTTACACTCAAATTCCTTCCAAATTCCTCATCCAGTCTCTTCTTACTCTCTCTTACTAATCTTTTCTCCTCTCTCTTCCTTTCTACATATAACTCTCTCTTCCGCCTCTCAACTTTTTCCACGTCCCTATTTCTCGTCCATTCATTGTATGCATTCTTCTTTTGTACCACAGCCTGTCTCACCTCTTCATTGCACCACGCTGTTCCTTGAACCTCCCTCCGTCTTCTCTTCACCCCACACCACATCACACGCTGCACAAGAATACAAGGATACCAGGTATAATAATCAGATATTTCTGAAAATAAATCACTAAGGAGGAGGTGTTAGGGGGCTTCCTTAACCGACAAGAATACGAGGGAGATAACCAGATGTAACTAAATACAAATCGCTAAGGAAGAGGAGATAGGGAACTTCCTTAACCGACAAGAATGCAAAGGATATTACCCAGACATGTCTAAAAACAAATCGCTAAGGAAGAGATGTTACGGAGCTTCCTTAACTACCAAGAATACGAGCCTAAGGGAACTGACACACTTGCCCCAGAACATGTGATCGACAAGACGAAACGAAGCACAGGGTTAGAGCTGATCCAGTATTAGAGTCTGAACGTTGGACGGACCCCTGAGTCTCGTTTCCTCTTGACGATCACATGTTCGGGGGCAAGTGTGTCCGGGTCCTAGAGCTCCCAAAACTTTGAGTGAGAGGCAGGTTCGACTCAGACGCCTTACATGGTTTCTGTTTTCCAGTGGTTTGTTGGGAGGGAGGGAGAGAGAGAGGGAAGGAGGGAGAGAAAGGAGAGAGAAGGGGGAAGGGGGAGGAGAGACAAGGGAGGGGGGAGGAGAGAGAAGGAAGAGGGAGTGAGGAATGGAGAAACAGAAAGAGGGAGAGAGAAGAAGGGCAGGAGAGATCCAGATTTTTTACTTAGTGTTGACCTTCCAGTCGTGCGATGAGAGAGAGAGAGAGAAGAAGAAAGGAGCCCAAAGAGGAAAGGGAATAAATGAGGAAGAAAAGAGTTCCTAACAATCAGACAACTTGGTTTTTATTTTCCATCGGTGTAATTGAAGGTGAGGAGAAGAGACGGAGGAAGAGAGGGAAGATAAGGAAGGGAAGGGCAGGAAAGGGAACAGAGGGGTAAAGAGGGAGGGAGTGAGGAAACGGAGAGAGAGAATGAGGAAATGTGAAAGTGTGAGTCGTTTGACGGGGAAAAGAGACGGAGAAAAAGCTGGAAAGAAGGGAGGAATGTGGGAAATGATATGGAAAGGAAAGTAGAAAGGAAAGAAGGAAAGAGAGGAAGGGAAAAGGAATGCGAGACAGGGAGAAAGAGAGGGAGGGAGGGAGAAAAAATACATTATCTAAAGAAGAGGGATGAGGCGCAAGACAGAAAGGAAAAAAAAGAGGGTGTTAGGGAAATTAAATGTTAAAAATATTTACAGCCCGCATTTACTAAGCAATTAGGCGATTCTTTTAGTGGCAAAATAAAAAAAAAAAGTTAATTTATTCCAGTTACTGGGATTTGACAGAAAAAAAGAATGGAAACAGCATACCAATTAATCTGGCATCGAGCACTTTTTAGAAGAGAAAGATTTTTTTGTGTGTGTCATTAATAACTGGCTCCCCCCAAAAAGAAAGAAAGAAAAAAAAAAAACAGCTTTACAAAGGCGGGACTATATGATTATTGGGTTTGATATAGGAAAATAACCCCTTCAGCGCCAGCGTCTTTTACATTTTATTACTGCCATTCCCAGGCGAGTTTACCCATTACAGGAAGGATCTCAAATGAAGGCACAGATCGACCCACCTCAGACCGTCCCAACCAAGAGTGCCCCTGCCCACACCGACCCAACCCACACCGCCCAAACCTGCCTCAACCCAACCTAAACGGTCCCAACCCAACACAACACAACCTAAACCGACCAAACCCAAACCTTCATAACTTAAACCATCCCAACCGAAAACCATGCCAACCCAACCCACACCGACCAAACCCACACTGACCAAACCCAAACCGACCAAACCCAAACTGACCAACTGACCAAATCCAAACTGACCAATATACAAAAGTCATGTGCATTCTCAGATCGAATACTGTTCACCACTGTGGAGTGGATGTGGAGCGGTTGCATTGAGGCAGTTGGACAAAATTCAAAATAAGACCGTTACATTAATCAATAATCCTGCCATTACGCAGGACCTTCCTCCATTATCAGTACGTACAGATGTTGCTTCATTAGCATTATTTTATCGATATTTTTACCGTAAGTGCTCTGACGAACTGGCTTCAATTGTGCCTTCTCTGCACATTCTCTCCCGAAATACTCGGGCAGCTGGGAGCGCCCATGAACTCACACTCTTTCCCCCGCGTTGCAGAACCTCTGCTTATCAAAACTAATTTATCCCCAGAACTACTACTCTCTGGAAATCGCTTCCTGGGAGTTGTTTCCCACAAACATTGATTCCACTTCAATTTAAACCCAGTTGTTATAAATATTTTATGAATGGAAGATACCTTTAGGCACATGGACTTATTTTTTTCTTTGTTTTTCCTTCCTCCATTCATTATAAAAAAAAAAAAAAGATCAAATTCAAACTGACCAAACCCAAACCAACCAAACCCAAACTGAATCAAACAAAGCCAACCAAACCCAAACTGACCAAACCCAAACCGGCCCAACCCAAACCAACCAATCCCAAATCGACCAAACCCAAGCCTACTAATCCCAAACCAGCCCAACCCACACCAGCCCATCCCAAACCAACCTAACCCAAACTGGTCCAACCCAAACCGACCAAACCCAAATCGATGAAACCCGGGCTGACCAAACCAAAACCGGCCAAGCCCAAACCAGCCCAAACCAGACTGGTCCAACCCAGACCAACCCAACCCAGACCGGCCCAATCCAGACCAGCTCAATCCAAACCGTTTCAACCCAAACAGGCCCAGCCCAAACCGGCTCAACCCAGACCGGCCCAACACAGACCAGCCCAACCCAGATCAGCCCAACCCAGACCGGCTCAATACAGACCAGCCCAATCCAGACCAGCCCAACCCAGACCTGCCCAATCCAGACCGGCTCAATCCAAACTGTTTCATCCCAAAAAGGCCCAGCCCAAACCGGCTCATCCCAGACAGGCCCAACCCAGACCAGCCCAATGCAGACCAGCCTAACCCAGACCAGCCCAATCCAAACCGGCTCAACCCAAACCGGCTCAGCCCAAACTGGCCTATCCCAAAATTATTCAACCCATACCAACCAAACCCAAACTGATCCAACCCAAACCGACCCAACCCAAGCTATTCGAACCCAAATCATCCCAACCCAAACCATCCCAACCCAAACCATTCCAACCCAAACCATTCCAACCCAAACCATCCCAACCCAAACCATTCCAACCCAAACCATCCCAACCCAAACCATCCCAACCCAAACCATTCCAACCCAAACCATCCCAACCCAAACCATTCCAACCCAAACCATTCCAACCCAAACCATCCCAACCCAAACCATTCCAACCCAAACCATCCCAACCCAAACCATCCCAACCCAAACCATTCCAACCCAAACCGACCCAACCCAAACCATTCCAGCCCAAACCATCCCAACCCAAACCATCCCAACCCAAACCATCCCAACCCAAACCATTCCAACCCAAACCATCCCAACCCAAACCATTCCAACCCAAACCATTCCAACCCAAACCATCCCAACCCAAACCATTCCAACCCAAACCATTCCAACCCAAACCGACCCAACCCAAACCGACCCAACCCAAACCGACCCAACCCAAACCGACCCAACCCAAACCATCCCAACCCAAACCAATCCAACGCAAGCCATTCCAGCCCAAACCAACCATTATCCAAACCGACCGAACATAAACCAACCCAACATCAACCACCCAAACATAAACCACCCAAACATAAACCAACCCAACATAAACCACCCAAACATAAATCAACCCAAACCATCACATCCCAAACCGACCCAAACCAAACCGACCTAACACAACCTGACCTAACCCAAACCGACCCAACCCAAACTGACCCAACCCAATTCGACCAAACATAAACTAGTGCAACATAAACCGACCAAACACAAAAGACAAGTTTTACAGAAAGAAAACTTCAACTAATCATACTGTTTTCAATCCTAGGTTCCAGAAAAAAAAAAAAAAAAAAAAAAAAACAGAAGGAGAACTGTGCGATAAGATGAACAGATGGAACATAGACAAAAAAGTAAAGAAAAGAAAACCAGAAAGAAAAATATATATACCTTTTGACTTTGAATCCACAGCTCCCTAAAAAAAAGGATAGGGGGTCGGGGCCAAAGAATAAAGAATGTGTGATAGGGGAGACAAAAGGCATACCGACAAAAAGTACACAGAAAAAGAGAAACAGAAAAAAAATCACTATATCTTTTTGTTCTCAGTCCAAAGCTCACGAAAAAGGCACAAAGGAACAGAAAACGGAATGTACCGAGGAGGGATAAACGGAACTAGATACAAAACACACCCACACACACACACACACACCCACACACACACACACACACATCAGTTATTATCTCAAGGCTATAAAAGTAATAAAAGAGACTAGGTCACAGACTGAAAAAAAAAAAAAGGAAAAAGAACACGGTACGGTAGGGAGGGCCAAAGGAATATTGCCAGGGTCCCAACATGGTTAGGAAAGAAAAGGCTGATAACCCCACCACAACGCCAGGCTGTGTCCATGTTACTGACTGTTCTTTTAAAGTCAGCCATGTGTGGGGAGAGAATGCCGGTTGTTACACACACACACACACACACACACATTTTTGTTCTTTATTCCCACCCTGTGTGACTCACACAGCATGTAATCTTTTCTCCTATATGGCTTAACCCTTTCACTATGTTGATGTTTACTATTGCACATCCCAGAGAGAGAGAGGGGGGGGTAAAACCAGTAAGAGTAGTATGGGTTATAATGGATTCGAATTCCGCCTCATAGATTCGAAACCTTTAAAAGTATATAGAAATTATTGATAGAAAATGCGCGGTGTACTTTTTTTCATTTTTTATTCTATTTTTTAGACTGTTTATGCTAGGGTCGTGCTCCCCCCCACCCTTTCTCTCTCTCTCTCTCTCTCTCTCTCTCTCTCTCTCTCTCTCTCTCACCCAGACAGACAGACAGACAGACAGACAGACAGACACACACACACACACACACACACACACACACACACACGAAAGCTGATACAATAAAACCGTGACTTCCAAATTAATGGCAGTCCCCTCCGTATCAGAAGCAAAGAAAAATAAAGTCACCGTTATCTAGAGAAAAAATACTATTGACAAAGGCAAAAAAATAAAATTTGAAATAATAAAAACGAATGACAAATTCTTGGGAATATTTTGCACAATGAACATCCATCCATCCATTCAACTGTCCATTTATCTGTTCATCCATCCATCTGCCCATCCATCCATCTATCAGTCTATCTATCTATCCATCCATCCATCCATCTATCCATCCATCCATCTATCCATCCATCCGTCTATCCATTCACCCATTCATCCATCCGTTTATCCATTTATCCACCCATATACCTTTCTATCTATCTATCTATCCATCCATCCATCTATCTACGAATCTATCTATCTATCTGCCAATCTGTCTATCTATTCATCCATCCATACGTCTATCCATTCATCCATTCATTCATTCATCTATCCATCCAACCGTATTATGCACTGTTGAAATTCTTTGCTTCTATGTATTACCCCTCTGGTCTAAAAAGGCTCTCTGAAAGAAAAAACAAATCGTCTCGAGATGGCTAGATGATGATGATGGTGATGATGAAAAAGATGATGGTGATGATGATGAAGGAGAAGAAGAAGAAGAAGAAGAAGAAGACGATGATGATGATGATGATGATGATGTAGAAGAAGAGAAAGAAGAAGATAATAATGATAAAGAAGAAGAAGAAGATGAAGATAATGCTGATACCTCTAGTAGTGAAGTAATTAAGCCAAGGTTATTTATGGTCACTATCCAGAGAATTTATTACTATTTTTTTAGTATACCCTTTAATTACGTGACGAAATTCTGTCCGCGATTTATCCAGCACAATGTAAATGGGCCCATAGGTATATTTAAAGCACCATTTACACATGGATGGTGAGGATATGGAGAATGTGAGTGCATTCAAGTACTTGGGTAGTGTGATGAGTAAGGATGGAACTTTGGGGGATGAAGTACGTGAAAGGGTACAGCAGGGAAGAAAGGTTGTTGGTACACTGAAAGCAGTGATGAGAAATAGGGAGGTGAGTATGGAAGTTAAGAAGTCACTGCATGAAGGTATTGTGATCCCTACCCTGACGTATGGAAGCGAGGCGTGGACATTGCAAGAGGGGAACAAGTCAAGAGTGAGAGCAGTGGAAATGAGTTACTTGAGAGGAGCATGTGGAGTGACGTGGAGGGACAGGTTGACGAATGAAGAAGTGAAGGAACGTTGTGGGGTAGATGTGGATGTGGTTGAAAAGATTAGGAGAAATACACTGAGGTGGTTTGGACATGTGGAGAGAATGGAGAATGAAAGACTGACTAAGAGGGTGTATGTAGGTGAGGTGGAGGGAGGGAGAGGGAGAGGTAGACCAAGGATGAAGTGGAGGGATGGAGTTGAGAGGTATATGAGGGAGGGGGGGGTGAGTTGGGGGGAGGGGAGTCAAATGGTGGGTGACAGAATGACTTGGAGGCGTTTTGTCTGCGGCCACCCTTTGCGGGATTAGGGCGTCGGGCTATAGATAGATAGATAGACAGAACTCCAATTTCAAGTGTGTGTGTGTGTGTGTGTGTGTGTGTGTGTGTGAAAATAAGAAGTAGCGCTGTCCTCACATTAGCTTCATTATCCACACTTTCTTTAACTTGAGAGAGAGAGAGAGAGAGAGAAAAAAAAAAAAAAAAGATGGATGGAAAGGGAAAGGAGGAGAGGAAATGGGGAGAAGAGGAATAGAACAGAGAAAGTCAGGTGAGGGATGGGAAGAGTGAAGAGAGGAGACGAAAAAGAGAAGAGGGAGAGGAGTAGGTAAGGTGGAGAGGTGGGGGGGGGAGACGAAGGTAGGGAGGAGGTGAAGACAGGTATGAGTGGTAGAAGGGACTGTAGAGGTAGAAGAGGAAATAGTAGAAGAGTGAGAGTGAGGAGTGGTGGAGTGTGAATGAGAAGCAGATGTGTGAGACTGAGTAGGAGAGTGAGAGTGAGGTGTGGGGAGGAGAGGGGGGAAGATGGGAGTCAGGGGACATACTCTTTCATACTACCCATCGATATATCTCCCTCCCCTCCCCTCCCCTCCCCAACGCCACAATGTAACCCGGATTTATTCACTGTATGCAACCACTTTCCCACCTACCCCTTATTTCCTCCCCCCCCCACACAGCTCTAATATATAACCTGTATTTATGTACTTGCTAACTCATTCCTCTCTCTCTCTCTCTCTCTCTCTCTCTCTCTTTCTCTCTCTCTCTCTCTCTCTCTCTCTCTCTCTCTCTCTCTCTCCCCTACCCTGCTACGCCATCACAGTATTGCAACCTGGATTTAATGTGCCTCTTACTATCTCACTATCCCAGTCCTCTCTCTCCCCCGCTCCCCCTCCCCCTCCCTCCCTCCCCCTCCACCTTGAGTCTCATAAGTCTCTCCATCTATCTCCCTCCCCCCTCTTTCCCCCTCCTCCCTCCACCTCTATCATCTCTATCTTGGTCTGCTCCCCACTCCTCCTCTCCCCTTCCTCTCCCAACTCCTCTCCCGTTCCTCTCCCTTCCCTCCCTCCAACCCTCTCCCAACACCATATTGTAACCCGGATTTATTAACTATATCCACTCACTACATCATTTCTCTTTTCTTCTACATCTTCTTCTCTCTCTCTCTCTCTCTCTCTCTCTCTCTCTCTCATCCCCTTCCTCCCAAACCACCACAATGTAACACGAATTTAATATCACTTCTCTGGGACCTGTACCGATATTCCACATATTATTGTTCTAGTTTGATCTTGTTCTCTGTATAGGGTGGTCTGTAAATAGCGCTCAGTCTGCTGATGTGGGTGCGGATGTGCCAGTGGGAGCAGGAAATGAATACGTGGTGCAGGATAGACACTGATAAAGTCGACCGTGCCGTCCTCGCAACACGTAAGAAGTAGTCTGGATAGATAGACTGACAGACAGACAGATAGATAGATAGATAGAACATTATAGGTAGATATAATGATATTGTTGAAATTACGTACGACTAAATTATGTACGGTGGCAGAAACATTTAATATAGAAACTCCAGTAATGAACAAGAGTTAAATGGAAGATTAAAGGCCTACAGATTTAAATGCCATCAGATTAAATGCCTGCAGTTTAAATGGATTGGTATGAAGGACGGGAGATAAACCTGGATAATCCTAAGTCGTGTAATCAGTTAGGCGGATTAAGGAGAGGAAGGCATGAAATGATTCAGGATTAGAAGGAGGAATTAAGTGAAAGGAAGTGGGGTGGAGAGGTATATGAGAGAGGGGTGTGTGAGCTGGGAGCAGGGCAATGAAATGGTGTTGGACAGGGCGACATGGAGACGATTTGTTTGTGGCCACCCCTTACCGGATTGAAGCGTCTGGCAATAGACACATAGACAGAAATGGGATGGGCTAAAACGAGATAGAAGGAAGTTGAGAGAGAGTATGATTAAAACAGGACATATTTATACAGCATCGGAAGTCTTTTGTGTTGTGGGGAGCGCTCAGTTTCTGTTTGTGAGGAGGGAGGACAACTTGACTGCTTTGTGAAATCATTAGTCAAGCATATAACCATTAGATGTAAAAGAAAAAGAATAAGAAAAAAAGCTGTAAATCACGAAAATTTTTATGAGAAGAAAAATGATGTGGGGTAGACACTGGTAACGCTGGCAGAGCAGACACTGGTAATGCTGACTGGGCCGCCCTTGCAACACAGAAGAATTGAGATACATCATATATCAACCACCTTTCCATATAAGACATCATCGTGGTGAAAGGAACTAAAGGAAATTTATATATCCCATTAGTCTTAGCTGGATAAGAGTGTGTGACTGAGACTACTACAAAATAAACAAGAAAATTAATTTGACCAAATTGCTGACGTTTCTTCCAAAATATTCATTAGGCAAAGTATCCATTTTAGATTCTCCCTTAAATTCTAGCCACTTTAGCGCTTTTATCACTAGACATCAAAGTATTTATGGCTTTTTTGCATCAGCTTTCTTTTATCACTATTGTTTTCTTTCATATTCTTGCAATGCTATGGAGATCTCAAATCTTTTGGCAATTTATAGAGTTCTGTTTACGTAGTGACATACTTGTGGCCGATGTAGCAGTTAGGAAGCTTACTAACACCTCGACTTTACCGGCTTATTTTTATTTTGCTCCTTTAATATATTCTTGTGTGTCATTCATGTAATCTATGTATTAAAAAATATATAAGAAACACAAAAGAGAATGTTAACGGGTAGTCTGGAAAATAAATCATTAAGGAAGAGGCGTCAGGGAGCTTACCTTACCCGACCAGAATATGAGTCTAACACGAGACTTGGTGACGTGTATGTATGTTTAGGGCTTTTGTGGCACTAGATAAATGACTGTGTAATAGACAAGCAGCTGACTGATGCGTTACAAGTGACTGACTGGAGCCTTCGTTATCCTCCATGTCCTAGTGCTGTCTCGACTCTTATGCAGTGATCCCAATTCAGCAATTTTGGCGCTATATCTAGTGCTTTTCATACAAACTTGGCGAGAATGAATCTTAAAATTTATTCATTATCTAGCACGTTTTGAAGTCCAGTTTAGCGTGAAAGTTTGAACTGTTTCCCTGTAGCTCAGCGTGCGTTAAGAGTGCTTCTCATGATTCTTGTCTGGCTGCACTGTCTCGTGTCAGTGAGATGTGTTACACTTCCCTGTCCTTCATCAATAACTTCAGTTGATGAAAGTAGTAGC
Organism: Coenobita brevimanus; assembly: GCF_032717465.1. Lineage (NCBI taxonomy): Eukaryota > Metazoa > Arthropoda > Malacostraca > Decapoda > Coenobitidae > Coenobita > Coenobita brevimanus. The sequence continues at coordinate 38,980,676 of NC_137057.1, forward strand.
ATATATATGTATAGAAAAAAACACTTTGATACTTTACTGAACCAAAAAATATTAAGAGAACTCAGTGAACTCAATGGATAAAAGGAATAAACCCAAGTGGCGTCATATACTGCAGTGGTTATGCAGGGAATATTCAGTTAAGGAAATGGCACGAGGTAATGGAAAGAGGTACCTGCATTTGATTACTTATTTTGCATGCTAATTAACCTGGCCAGGTGTCTAGCTCAGGTAACTCGAAATAGGTATAGCAATTATATAAATGGAAGTGTAGACAGCCGTTTCAGAAATATATCTGTTTTATCTAATTTGGCATTTATCTACTTACCTGCCTATATATCTCAATCTATCTAGCCATATATCTATCTATCTGTCTAGCTACCTTTTTTTTTTAAAATTAATAACAGAACAGAGGAAGGAAAAACAAATGAGTAAAAAAAAAAATAATAATCCATACACCAGATTACTGGTGTCCTCTGTTCATAAAATATCTGTAACAGTTAGACTTGAACAGTTGTGGGTTGAAATTTGGAGGGAAGCAACTCTGGGGAAGCGAGTTCCAGAGAGATGCAGTTCGGGGAATGAAAGAATTCTGATAGGCAGAAGTTCTGCAATATGGCTGAGTAACATTCCAGTCATGAGCGCTACCAGATGCCCGTGTAGCACGAGGGAAGGCATGGAGAGGTGGCACCATGGACGCAACTTCGTCTGAGCATTTGCCAAAAAAATATCTGTAAAATAATGCAAGGGAGGCAACATTCCTTCTTACTTGCAGGGGAGGTAGTTTATATGTAATGACAGGGTTGTTAATGATTCTAACAGCTTTATTCTGAATTTTGTCTAGTTGTCTTAATACAACCTCTCCACAACCATTCCACAAGGGTGAGCAATATTGAAGCTGAGAGCGCACATGTCTCTTATAAATTACACCTAACTGCTCATCGGCGAAGAAGTTACGGACCCTGTACATTAGTCCAAGTATATTTGAGGCGGTTTTAGCAAGTGATCTAACATGAGAGGTCCAGCTGAGGGCACTGTTAAGTGAGACGCCAAGAATTTCAATACTTTTGGAAATGGGAATATTAGTAGCACTGAAGGTAATGTACGAATCTGGCAATATCTGTCTATTAGTAAACTGTATATATTTAGTTTTACTAGCATTAAAAGAGACAAGGTTGTTTTGTCTCCATTCACTGATTGTAGATAGATCTTGATTTATGGAGATGGCTGTACTGAGTTGAGAGGTGGAGATATTAGACTTTGTAAATGGATGTCTGAGTGTGAATGAACTATGTAGTGTTGAGTCATCTACATATGAGTGAATGGGATTGTGGGTGACAGATAAGAGATTATTAATATGAACCAGAAATAGGGTTTTGTCTATCTATCTACTTATTTATTTTTCTGTACCCAACTTTCTGCCAAATGATTAGTTCACCTAATATATTCCATTCTTTTTATCAGGCAGACTCTTTCACCATCCATCTCCCTACTTGCAGAAAAAGAAATACTTTCACTTGACCACTCATTTTGCAAACTTATTAACCTGAGTAGGTGTCTAGCTCAGGTGTTAGCTAAGAGTATAGAATTTATGTTGACAGAGTAAGCATAATTTATTTTTTAAACCTTTTTGCCCAGCAGTCTGTGTCTGTACTTGTCTATCTACCCATATCTAGGTCTATCTGTCTATCTATCGAGCTACCGGCTTTTCCTCTATTTACCTCTATCGGTCAGTCTGCCTAGTTATGTATCCACAACTCTTCAATGACCTACAAATGTAAGCAATCATCCGTCATGTTAGCTAAGTACGAACTGAGAAATGGAGCCGGGAGGCTGTCATAGCTATATTACCGATTACATTTTGTTTCATTAACAGACAAAAATAAAATATAAATTGCCACAAAGAAAAATATGCTCCTATTTTAAAAGCAATCAAGGCTTGATGATAACAGAAAGGTACAATTGCCAACAAAACTTTGGTCCCCCTTCCTTCCCATCAGTAACTCATTATGCACTATTAATTTTTGTAGTTCGGAGTAATAGTTATTTTAAATTAAGTGTTCAACTATCCAAATAAGATTATAATAACTTCATTTAGCTACATCCAGATTAATATGATGATATAGGTGACAGAAGGGATGGAGGTGGAAAAAAACTTTTGCATGAGACTGTACAATCGAGTTAAATACTTCATTTTCATGTTTGAAGCATCGATTAAATTACAACGATAGAGTCTCTTTCAAGCCACTCTTGCTATTTCCAAGAACACACACACACACACACACACACACACACACACACACACACACACACACACACACACACAACCCTAACACACACCATAATCCCCCAACACACCATAATTCCCTTCCCCTCACACACACACACACACACACACACACACACACACACACACACACACACACACACACACACACACACCTCCAGTTACTAAGTGCAAAGGAAGTAACTTAGAATTAACATCCATAAATACTCACTCGCTCTCCCTCCCTTCCACACTCTCCTATATAAATCTCTGCCCTCACTTCCTTCTCCTCCTCTTCCTATTCCTCTTCTTTCTTCTTCTCCTTCTTCTTCTTTTTCTTCTTCTTCTTCTCCGTCTTCTTCTTCGTCTTCTTCTTCTCCGTCTTCTGTGTCTCTTTCTTCTTCTTCTCTTCCTTTTCCTTTTCCTCTTCCTTCTTTTCTTCTCCCCTCTGCATCTCTCTCTCTTACCTTTCACTTTGTTTTCCATTTCGCACCTCCCACCTCTTTCTTTCCCCGTTCATTCTTCATTTGTTATCGTCTCTATTCTTCTCCCTCCTCTCTAGGTCTTAACTCATTGCCCTCTTTCCTCCCCTTTCTCTTTTTCTTCTCCTCTCTTCTTTCATCTCTCCATTCACTTCTCTTCTTCCCGATTCCCTTCTCTCTCCATCAGCTTCCTTTCCCTCTTCCTTTCCTCTTATCCTTTCTCTCTGTTTCCCCCTTTTCCTTACTTTTCTTTCTTCCTTCCTCTCACTCAACTTCTAGTCCTTACACTCTCATCTTCCTTTGTCATTTCCCTCCTTCTCCACCTCCGTCTCTTCCTTCTACTCTCTTCCTTTTCCTCCGTCTCTTACTCTTCTTCTCGTCTCATCATCTTCTCCATCCTATTTTCCCTCCTATCGCCATTACCCCTTACTCTTTCTCTCAGTCTCATATTCCACTCACTTCCTTTGCGTTCTCTCTCTCTCTCTCTCTCTCTCTCTCTCTCTCTCTCTCTCTCTCTCTCTCTCTCTCTCTCTCCATCAGACAGGAGATGCAGAGTCAGAGGAATTTCTAGAGGTAGTACAGGATAATTTCCTTTATCAGTATATCAGGGAGCCCACCAGAGGTAATAATATACTAGATTTGGTTTTAGCTAATAAAGAAAATATCATTAGCGATATAGAGGTTGGTGGACGACTTGGTAATAGCGATCATGAAGAAATTAAATTCAAATTTATTTGGGATGTCTGTTCCACTGAAAATACCTCCACCGTTCCTAATTTTCGTGTAGGAGATTTCGATGGCTTAAGAGCTTATTTTCGAACGGTATTCCACAGGGAGATTAGCTATTTGAGGGAATGTCAGGTCAGAGGGGAACCCCAGGTCATAGATCAGGCGCAGGAAACACCTGGGGATGTCCGTCAGGTGTCTGTGAGGGGGGAGGTGGTAGATAGGAATGTAGTCCACGTGACGGAAATTAACTCAGCTCCAGTACCAAGCAGACGTTCGACCAGTGAGAAGTATAACGAGTTAATAAATATAATACACGGAGGTCAAGATAGATATATTCCTTCAAAACCGTTTAGAACTAATAATTCAGAACCAAGATGGTTAAACAACAGATTAAAATCTCTCATAGGCCAAAGGAAAGGAATATATAGAAAAATAAAACGTGGAGAGGAACACTTACGTAACCGGTACACAATTTTAAATAGAGAAGTAAAGAGGGAGATAAGAAAAGCAAAGAGAAGTTATGAAATTAAGGTTGCCAGTGAATCAAAAGAAAACCCCAAGGGTTTTTATCAAATGTACCGAACGAAAAATAAAGATAGGATAGGACCACTCAGAACAGAATCAGGTGACATTACCAGTGAAGATAAAGAAATGTGCTCCATCCTAAATAATTATTTCATATCAGTATTCACCAAGGAAAATCTTAGCCTGGTCCCTCAAGCAGTAAATATTTACCATGAGAATACGGAAAATATTCTTAGTAAAATAACCATTAGTAAGGAGGACGTATTGAAAGAAATTAATAAGTTAAAACCTCAAAAATCGCCAGGTCCGGACGATATATATGCAAAAATTATAAAGGAAACCAAAGAAGAATTATGTCAGCCACTTTTAACGTTATTTAATGACTCTTTAAGTTCAGGAGAAGTTCCAGAGGCGTGGAAAACCGCAAACGTAGTGCCCATCTTTAAAAAGGGTGATAAATCAGCTGCGTCGAATTATCGTCCGATAAGTCTAACGTCAATAGCAGGAAAAATGTTAGAGTCAATTTTGGCAAATAAGATTAGAGAACACTTAGAAAAATTTAATCTTATAAACGAAAGTCAGCACGGATTCAGGCAAGGACGATCCTGCCTCACAAATTTGTTGTCATTCTACTCGGAGGTCTATGAGGCAGTAGATAGTGATAAAGCTTACGATGTTATTTATCTGGACTTTAGTAAAGCTTTTGATAGGGTCCCACACGAAAGGTTAGTTAGAAAGGTTTGAGCACACGGTATAGACGGCGATATCTTAAAATGGATAGAATCCTGGCTGAAAGGACGAAAGCAGAGAGTATTAATAAATGGAACTAAGTCGGACTGGGGAGTAGTAACTAGCGGTGTACCACAGGGGTCAGTACTCGGTCCCTTATTATTTATCATATATATAAATGATCTAGACTTAGGAGTCAATAGCAGCATCAGCAAATTTGCCGACGATACAAAAATAGGGCGTATCATTAACTCGACTGACGATTGCCATAACTTACAAAAAGACCTCGATACATTGTCCAAATGGTCTAAAACTTGGCAAATGGAATTTAACGTTGAAAAATGTAAAGTACTTAACGTAGGCAAGACCATTGGAGATACTAAATACAGCTTAGATAACAAAGAAATTAGCAAATCGGAATGCGAGAGAGATCTAGGAGTTATGATTAGTAACGACCTTAAACCAAGGCAACAGTGCATTAATGCGAGGAATAAAGCAAATAGGGTCCTAGGATTTATTTCGAGAAGCGTGAGCAATAGATCATCTAAAGTAATACTAAAACTTTATCTAGCATTAGTAAGGCCACATTTAGATTACGCAGTACAATTCTGGTGTCCTTACTATAGAATGGATATTAATTCGTTAGAAAATGTACAGAGAAGAATGACTAAAATGATACATGACGTCCGGAACCTGTCATATGAAGACAGACTGAAAAGACTAAGTCTGCATTCGCTAGAGAGGCGTAGAGTAAGGGGAGACTTAATTGAGGTGTTTAAGTGGATGAATGGTATAAATAAGGGAGATATTAGCAAGGTACTTAAAGTGAGCATACAGGATAGAACTAGAAATAATGGTTTCAAACTAGAAAAATTCCGTTTCAGTAAGGAAATCGGTAGAAATTGGTTTGGTAATAGAGTAGTAGACGAATGGAATAAGCTACCTAGTAAAGTAGTTGCTGCCTCTTCCATTGAGAGTTTCAAGCATAGGCTAGATAAGCATATGACAAATAAGGGGTGGATATAGGATATTGGATATAGAATAAAGAAAATCTTATAACCAATACTAATTCAAAAAAAATTTCTTTTCAGGTTACACTATGATAGTCTCTATTCTCCTTTCACACTTTCCTGTAAAATGTCCACGCCAGTTTTTCTATACGGCGTGGTGTTCTTTCTGACTTTTTCCTGCCGGCTTCGGCTGGAGGGTTTGGAGGGCGGGGGAGAGCCTTCTTCTTTGCTATCCTTATCTCATTCTAGTAGTTTAGTTACTCTTCTATTAGCTGCCTAGCATGGGCCAACCGGCCTACTGCAGTTATCCTCTCTTCTCATGTTCTTATGTTCTCTCTCTCTCTCTCTCTCTCATGCTAGGCCCACCGAAAGTAAGTGGAAAAAATTTTGTGGTCTCAGAGGCGTGTGATCGACCTCTCTGCTGTGGTACAGTACTCTCTCTCTCTCTCTCTCTCTCTCACACACACACACACATACATACTCTTTATCTCTCCCTTCTTTCCCCAGCTAATCACCCTCTCTTTCTCTTCTATCCCTTCATCTCTCTCTTGCCTTATTTTTCCTTTCTTGTTTTCTCCTTTTTAATATGTTTTTTCTGCTTGGTTCTCAATGTATCTTTAATCAGCGTAAGAGAAACAGGTAAACAGACACTTAGACAGATAGACAGATAAATAGATAGATAGATAGGTAGACAGATAGATACAGATAGGTAGGCAGACAGATAAAACGATAGACTGTTAGATACATACATACATACATACATATATACATAAATACATACACACATACACACATACGTACATGCACACATTTATACTTGCATACGTGCATATCTATCTATCTGTTTACAGTATTTATCTATCTATCTATCAGTCTGTCTACTTACTGTATGTCAATCTGTCTATTTATCTATGTACATCTCTCTACCTATCTATCTATCTATCTATCTACCTATCTATCTACTATATACACATTTTCAACCATTAAAATAGACATTTATCCATCATCCATCAATTCCCCACCTCAATCTACCCATCAATTACCCATCAATACCCCACGTCAATTTACCCATCAATCCCCAACGTCAACAATCGACCCATCAATCACCCATCAATACCCCACGTCAATCTGCCCATCAATCCCCCACGTCATCAATCAACCCATCAATCACCCATCAATCCCCCATGTCAATCTACCCATCAATCCCGGATATCATCAACCCATCAATCACCAAACAAGATCACACTTACAAAATGTCAGTACCCATATATCCGCTATAATTAACCTCAAGCGTGGAATTGAGGTTAATGATATAGTATTACGTGATTACCCTTGTCTATTTGGGGCCATGATTCGAATCCCATTCCTCTGTTACTTCACTGTCCTTGAATTTACCCATTTACCCACCCATTTCTCTTCTACTTCTCTAGTTTTCTTCTCTGTCTCTATCTCTGTCTCTGTCTCTGTCTGTCTGTCTGTCTGTCTGTCTGTCTGTCTGCCTCTCTCTCTCTCTCTCTCTCTCTCTCTCTCTCTCTCTCTCTGTCTATCTATCTATCTCTATCTCTCTGGGCTCCTGTTACCAGTGGTGTTCCTCAGGGATCGGTGTTGGCACCAGTCCTGTTTATTATGCATATTAACGATATTGATGTTGGCCTAAACAACTTCATTTCTAAATCTGCGGATGATACAAAAATTGGTAACACCATATTAACGGAAGAAGACAGAATTAGTCTTCAATATTACCTTAACAAAATTGTCAACTAGTCAGAAAACTGGCAAATGCCCTTCAACATAAGTAAATGTTAGGTAATGCAATGTGGGAAGAAAAACAAAAAGTATACTTACGAAATGAAGGGACAAATCATTAGCAAGTCCTCACTGGTTAAGGATCTAGGCATACTAATTTCAGACGATCTAAAATGTTCAAAACAATGTATCTCTGCATCCAGTAAAGCCAACAGGGCCCTAGGCTTCATTAAAAGACATTTTACATATAAAAGCAGAGATGTTGTAATCCCCCTATACAAAAGCATAGTCAGGCCACACTTGGAGTTTGCAGTGCAATTTTGGGCGCCTCACCTACAGTCGTTCTATTTTATCAAGGCAGTTTGGGTCGGGCTCTCTGGGACCTCACTCTGTTATAGTCTCACCAATCTAAAACCAAGGTTTGGGTGGGGTCTGGCGCTGGGTGCACCCATGCCATACTTCCTAAACGAGCGATGAGTAGATTCTGTTATATATGTAATAGGCATCACAGATAGGTACACAATACTAATACAATATAAACGTAAGTATTCTAGCATATGAAAGGAAGGTAAACTTGTAATGCATATGGCTCTTGTACATCAATAAAGAAACGTGGCATACATATTTTACAGTGTTGCTGAAAAAAATGTAGTTACTTTTACCGACGTTCACGGTAGTTCTAAGTTGGGTAAGTAATGTAACAATTACGTTTATAATATAATTTGAAGGAATCAGTAGAACATACGCTATTTTCTTAATAGAAATAAATAAGTTAAAACACTCACGAGCGGCAACATCCAGATCCATTGGAGGGAGATTTAAGCTTCTGTCACGTGCTTCCACTGTTCACTTTGTTATATATATAACTTAAATTAGTTTGTCTTTACACACACACACACACACACACACACACACACACACACAGAAAAGTGGGTGAAGTCATGTCAGGCCAGGTGGCGAGGTGTGAGCGGACGAACTCTAACGGTGTCCGGTCAGCCACTACCCAATCAGAGTATAGGAAACAAGGCAACGCTGTACGCCGGGAAATCCCCGGCTGGACTCCACCCAAACCTTGGTTTTAGATTGGTGAGACTATAGGAAGAGAGAGAGAGAGAGAGAGAGAGAGAGAGAGAGAGAGAGAGAGAGACAGACAGACAGACAGACAGAGAAAAGAAAAAAATGAAGGATTAAAACAAAAAAAAGGAAGGAAGGAAGGAAGGAAGAAGGTAATGAGAAGCATATTGGAGGAATGAGGTGATGGCGGGTGAAGCTAATGACCTTGTTTGTGTCATTAATTAAGGCTAACTTGACGGCTGAGGGAGGAGGAGGAGGAGGAGGAGGAGAAAAAATAACGAAGGAAAGGGAGGCGACGGAAAAAGAGCAGAAAAACTGGTGGAAGTGAAGGCGAATGGATGGAAGAATCTCTCTCTCTCTCTCTCTCTCTCTCTCAAAACCCAATTTCTCACGGCAACACCCCATCCATAATAACGCAACAGATATAAAATGGGAGAGAACAAGGGGGACTGCAGGAAAATACAGAAATTCGTCCAACCAGCTCCATGAATAGCAATGTCGACTCTAAAGTGCTATTACTAGGCTGTGTTGGAAAGATGAAGGTGTGGTGTGTGTGTGTGTGTGTGTGTGTGTGTGTGTGTGTGTGTGTGTGTGTTGAAGATATTAATGATAGCTGTATTGAACCACTTTAGTTTGAAAAGTCTCTCTAAGCTGAATAAAATCAAGGAAAATATATATATATATATATATATATATATATATATATATATATATATATATATGTATGTATATATATATATATATATATATATATATATATATATATATATATATATATATATATATATATATATATATAAAATTTATCCCAAACTCTATTTATTGAGATGAGTCGAGATCAAACACAAACTTATTGAAAAACTTGAGAACCGAGTAATATATAGCAGTATTGTGGAGTGTGAGGAACATCGTGTCAGGATGTGCTTTAAACCCTTCTATCCAATGAAGTATACTGATCTATCTTGCTATCTCCAGACAGTCTTATGCAACTTAGAAGTGCCACCCAACATCAAAGAGGTTCACACACACACACGCACGCACATGAATCTCTCTCTCTCTCTCTCTCTCTCTCTCTCTCTCACACACACACACACAAGGCATGGAGGCGACCAGACGCACGCCGATATCGCTCCATACACGACCAACTTGGCCAGTGGCATTAGCTAAATTAGTATCTTATATGAGTCAAGCTTTGTACCAGGTTAGACTAAATGGTGTTCTAATATATATATATATATATATATATATATATATATATATATATATATATATATATATATATATATATATATATATATAAGAAGCTTCAAGCAAGACTTGTTCAAACAGAAAAGTAAACAAATTAGAGTAAGTGCGCACAATCAGCTGATCGTTTGTTTACAACTGCACCAGGGAATGTGAGTACCATATTATGTGATTTTAGTACTGCAAAATTACCACATACTTTAGTAAAGCAAATTTGGAAAAGAAAAGGGATAAAGGTAGAAAGCAGTACGATGATTTCTACCAAGAACTGGTTCAAATGGAGATTCAAAATAAATTGGTGGAACGTGTACACAGGCTAGAGATGGCTTTGCAGAATGAGATTGATGAAATTAAGAAACAGATGCACTTCGAAAAGGAAGAAATAGAAAAATTAGGAAAGGAAGTCAACAAGAAAGACACAACCATAGATGAGCTGACAGTAGAACTGGGTTCACTTAGGAGAAAAATTAGTGAAATGGCAAGAACAGTAGTCAACCACGAGAGTATTATGGAAGAATTAAAAAATGACACAGAGACAATTAGGCAAGTAAGCAGTCTGATAGACCAGAGCAGTGATACTGAGGAGAAGATAACACAGGTGAATGAAGCTGTGCAAAGCTACAAAAATGATGTGGAAACCACTTATGCTGAAATGGTGAAAGTAAAGAAAGACTTAGAAACATGGGTGGAAGAAAAAAGCATTAAAAAGGAAGTGAAAAGAATAATCCAAAACAATCCTAAGTTAGTCAGAGATTTAGTAGATATAAACAAATCTATAGTTATCACTGGTATAGAGGAGGAAGAATCTCAAGAGACAAAAAGGAGATGGCAAATGTAATGAACATATTGAAAGAAGTATCAGAGGAAATCTGTAGTAAAGACATAGAGGAACACAAAAGGTTAGGGAAATATGAGAGAAGTAAGTCAAGACCCCTAAAGGTAACTTTCCAGAGTGTAAACACCGTGGACGACATACTAAAAAAATGAAAAGAATCTTATGGAAAAAGAGTAGTTCAAAAATATATGGATAAAAAGATGACTAACACATGAAGAAATGGAATACTGAAAGAGAAGAGGGAGGAAGCAAAAACAAAAAATGAGGGAAGATCAGAGGAGGAGAAGAATACATTTTTTTTTACTAGGAATAGGATTGCAGGTACGAAAGTGGTACATAAACAGGAGGAAGATACTAGAACCAAGTCATGACAAGTATATAAACAAGATGATTAAGTTGATGTACTCAAATGTGGATGGAATGGTATCTAAATTATTAGAGATGAATGACTGTCAGAGAAAATGAACCACATATAATATGCCTAACTGAAATAAAATTAACACCAAGGCTATCAAATGACGTCCTAAACTTAGAGGAATATAATATATGGAGAAGAGATAGGAACTTAAAAAAAGGATGAGGAATTATAATATTAACTAAGAAAAATCTAAAGTCAAAGAAATAGAACTAGATATACCCTCACAAGTAGAACTGATTGCAGTAGAGATCAATACATCTGAAGGGAAAGTAATTGTAGCCAATTTGTACATGCCACCCAAGTCAAACACATGGGAAAGAGACGAATATGAGGACCTGGCAGAGAATACAATTCAGAGTTTAAGATCATTACTACATAAAATGGAAGAGAAATCGGAAAGAATTATACTAACCGGAGATTTTAATACAAATATAAATTGGAATACTCTAGATATAATAAGCCAAGAAAGCTGTTGGGACCAAAAGCTCCTGGATCTCGTGCAAGAGTTTTTCCTAACGCAACTTGTAAGGGAAACCACTAGAAAAAGTGGACTAGCTGTACCCTCAATGCTAGATCTCATATTTACTAGGCAAGAAAACGATTTGACAATTTAATATACCACCCTCCATTCGGCAAAAGCGACCATGCAGTACTAAGTTGCAGCTTCAGGATAGCATATGACATAGTTAACAGCAATGAAAGTTACAAAAAGAGCCTAAACTATAAAAAGGGAAACTATCATGACCTAAAGAAGCATTTCTTAGAAACTGATTGGGGAAAGGAGCTTAGAGGACAAGATTTAAATGCTATATATAAAAAATTCTATTAACTCTATGAAATAGGAGTCCAGAATTACATCCCAAAGCACAAAGAAGCAGAAAATAAAATAAAAAAATGTTCAGTACAGAAAGTAAAAAATCAAAAGAAAGAAGAGATTTGTTGTGGAATAGATATAGAAGACACAATAGTGAAAGGGCGTATAATAATTACAAACAGGCAAGAAAAAATTATACAAGAATAAGGAGAAAAGCCCCAAAACAGTTTGAGAAGGATATCATAAATAAAAGTAGTGATCAACCGAAGCTATTTTACAGCTACATTAGAAGCAAAACCAAAGTAGAAGATAAAATGCAATCCATTACGGACGAGGGAACCACCTATACACAAGAGAAGGATATTTGTGAAGAACTAAACAAGAAATTCGAATCAGTTTTTACAGAGGAAAAAAAAATGAGAGGGATTATGTGGAACATGCATGCCCGCACATACTACCAGATATACAAGCATCAGAAAAAGTAATACAGGAGGAGCTAAGTAAATTAGACAAAGGAAAAGCAACTGGTCCTGATGAAATTTCATGTTGGGTACTACGTGAATGTGGAAAGGAGTTAAGTAAACCATTATTTTTAATTCTCAAGAAATCCTTGAGTCAAGGTAAACTACCTGATATTTGGAAGAAGGCAAACATTGTTCACTTATTCAAGAAAGGGAATAGACAAAATCCACTCAACTACCGCCCAGTATCACTAACCAGTGCTGTAAGCAAGGTATTAGAAAAGCTTATAAGAAAAGCTTGGGTAAATCTAGAAGAACACAATATGATAACAGAAAGACAGTTTGGTTTCAGAAAAGGAAAATCATGTGATACTGATCTGTTGAGCTACTATGACAGAGTAACAGACACATTACAGGAAAGAGAAGGATGGGTGGACAGTATCTACTTAGATTTCAAGAAAGCATTTGACACAGTACCACACCAAAGACTTTTATGGAAACTGTACCATCAAGGAGGAATTCGATTCAAACTGTATTGTTGGATGGAAGATTTTCTCATAAGAAGAGAAATGAGAACAGTACTAAGGGGAAATTACTCATCATGGAAAGAAGTGACTAGTGGAGTACCACAGGGCTCAGTGCTGGCACCAATCATGTTTTTAGTGTATATAAATGATATAGACAGTAACACTGGAAATGAAAGCTATCTAAATATGTTTGCAGATGATGCAAAAATACAGAGAAGAATTATTAACACAGACTCTTGTAAAGAGCTACAAGAAGAATTAAATAAACTTCATGAATGGAGTAATACATGGCAAATGGAATTCAATGTGGACAAGTGTCATGTAATCAAGTTTGGTAAAAGTGGAAAAAGACCCGATTGGGATTATACGTTAGAAAATAAAACCTTACACGCATCAGAAAGAGAGAAGGACCTAGGTGTGATTATTAATAACAGACTATCTCCGGCTGACCACATCAGTGAGAAGGTACGGAACATGTATACACTGCTTGCAAATATGAGAATAGCATTCACATACATAAATGAAGACATGCTAAGAAGGATAATAACATCATCCATCAGACCAACCCTGGAATATGCATCAGTAGTCTAGAATCCTCATCTCAAAAAACACATAGACAAGATTGAAAAAGTTCAAGGGGCCGATACAAGATGGGTACCAAGCTTAAGGGATCTAAGCTACGAAGAAAGACTAAATAAAATGAATCTACCAACACTACAGGAGAGAAGGAAAAGAGGTGACATTAATATGCTATATAAATGCATATCAGGGAAGGAGAAAATAGACATAAATGATTACTTAACCTATGGGGAAGCATCAGCAAGAGGACACTGCAAAAAACTGCATAAGGAGAGGTGATAAAGACGTAAGGAAATTTAGTTTCCCAAATAGAGCAATTGATCAGTGGAATGCACTGCCGAATGATATAGTGTGTGCCAAAACAATTCACAATTTTAAGGATATGTATGATAAATATGGTTTAAGACATGGGACAGTACGAGCTTGACTCATTCCTGTAAAGATGCAATTAGGTAAGAACAATTTGGTAAGAACACACACACACACACACACACACACACACACACACACACACACACACACACACACACACACACACATGAATCTCTCTCTCTCTCTCTCTCTCTCTCTCTCTCTCACACACACACACACACACACACACACACACACACACACACATGAATCTCTCTCTCTCTCTCTCTCTCTCTCTCTCTCTCTCTCTCTCTCTCTCTCTCTCTCTCTCTCTCTCTCTCACACACACACACACACACACACACACACACACAAATATTTTTACCCCAACCTCTGACCTCACTCACTGCTCCACTAACCCCACCCCACAACTTGCCTAACCTAACTGAAACTCATCTCTAACCCCTAACCACCACACTAACAACCACAAACCTAACCGAACCTCTAAACTAATCCCACCACTAGCTTCTGACCTCTGACTTCTAACCTATGACCTCCAACCTCTATTCCACAGGTGTGTCGTTGCTTCTTGTGCCTGTTTGTTCTCAGTCTAATTATAAACATCGTGGGTAGACATAAAATACCTGGATATATTATAACACCTACTCAGCCACCTGGTGTTAGGAAGGATGAGTCTAGGTATTATTAGAGAGAGAGAGAGAGAGAGAGAGAGAGAGAGAGAGATTGGTTATTTAGTTAGGTAAACAAATAATGGTTGACTAGACAGGTAGATTATGGGCAGATAATTAAGTAGATTATTGGTAGTGAGGGGGGGTTGTTAGACAGGCAGACGCTTTGAGTCTGAGGGAAAAGCAAGGAGAGGGGACAGAGACGAATTTCCTCCAGTGATCGTAAGTATTATCAAGCTCAACGGTTGCTTAATTACGGCAGGTAAAGTTAGCACAGGTTAGGTTAGGTGTGGAGGAGGAGGAGGAGGAGGAGGAGGAGGAGGAGGAAGAAGAAGAAGAGGAGAAGAAGAAGAGAAAAGAAAAAAAGAAGAAAAAGAAGGAGGAGGAGGAGGATTGCATAGGAAAGCAAATGGCAACAGACCTTATGGTCCTTTCGAGGCTGCATGACTACAGGATCTAACTCTACGTGCTAAAGGATAAGGATAGTAAAGCAAGAAGGCTCCTCCCACCCCCCAAACCCTCCAGGAAAAAGTGAGAAAGACCACCATGCAGCATGGAAAAATTGACGTGGAAATTTCACAGGAAATACTAGCAAGGAAAAGTCACATTCTATAATACTTTATATATAAGCTACCCGTTTGAGTAACCTGAAAGAGAAAGTAATCAAATAAACTAATAGTTACGGCATGATATCATAGACGGGCACGTTGAGTTAATGAGGCGTCTGTAGACATAACGTGGAAACTACATAGTGCACAGTGTGGATGTTTAGGGATGGTGAGGCATCCTTGCCTGGCGCTTTTAAGGTAGGCCAGTCAATCAGGCCCTAGCTCCGTTCACTCCACTGAGACGAGGAACTCTCCCGTGTGAGACAAGTACACAAGTCTACTCCTGAAGCAGTGACCCCTGGCACATATAAAAAATCCTGATGGTGGTCACTTGTCTAACAGGGACCCTCAGTGATCCACAGCCCATCACAGGTCGAAAGTAAGAGTAGTGACAGTTAACTCAGGCCTATCTGAGCAGACCCTAATCTGTGTTTATATTACTTTCTTTGCATTGGGGAAATTTTAAAAAATATATAAGATGGGGTGTCTTATAGACAATAGACAACTGCACAGAGCACATTGTGGATGTGCAGTGCACAGAGTGGATGTTTAGGGGTGGTGCAGAAGCCTTGCCTGGCGCTTTTTAGGTAGACAGCAGTCAATCAGGCCCTAGCTCCATTCACTCCACTGAGACAAGGAACTGTCCCATGTGGGACTAGTACACAAGTTTCCTTCTGAAGCATGAACCCTAGTACATTAAAAAAAAAATCCTAATGGTGGTCACTTGGCTAACAGGGACCCTCAGTGATCCACAGCCCATCACAGGTCGAAAATAAGAGTAGTGACCGCTAACTCAAGGCTGTCTGTGCAGATCCTAATCTGTGCTTATATTACCTTATTTGCATTGAGTAAATTGAAAAATGTATAATGACGTGACTTGACGCTATGTATGGGTATGTTAAGTTTACAGGGCGTCTTATAGACACGAGGGGACTGCCAGTGCACAGTGCGTATGTTTGGGGGTGGTGTGGCAGCCTTGCCTGGCGCTTTTAAGGTAGGCAGCAGTCAATCAGGCCCTAGCTCCATTCACTCCACTGAGACAGGGAACTCTCCCATTGGAAAAAGTACCATGTTTCCTCCTGAAGCGGTGACCCTTGGTACATTAAAAAAAATCCTGATGGTGGTCACTTGGCTAACAGGACCCTCAGAGATCCACAGCCTATCACAGGTCGGAAGTAAAAATAGTGACCATTAACTCAGGGCTATCTGTGCATATCCTAATCTGTGCTTATATTACTTTATTTGCACTGAATACATTGATAAATATATAATGACGTGATGCGAAGCTGTGTACGGATACATTGTTTACAAGGTGTCTTGTAGACAAACGTGAAATAAACTTACACGTCGCTATAAAAGCAAGTTATTCAGACAGAAAAAGGGTCAGCTGAGGATTCTCGTGCAAATACTTGTCTATATTGTTTTGAATGTCTTACTTGAGATACTGTTCATGATATCTGAGGGTAATCTGTTCCAGATATTTACAGCTCTTTTATAGAAGAAGTATTTTGCTTCATGGGATTGGAAACGCTTTCCCATAATTCTGCAGCCATTACTTCTGGTTTGACTCGACCGGTCTATATCAAAACATTTAATGTCTAAGTTGTCATATCCCATCATGATTTTGAAAAACTTCAATAAGGTCCCTTCTTAACCTGCGCTTCGTTAGGCTAAATAATTTAAGTTCTTCAAGGCATTCCTCATATAGTTTGTTTCTGAGTTGTGGTATCATTTCTGTGATTCTTTGCTGAATTTTCTCTAATTTATCAATGTCCTTTCTGTAGTACGGAGACCAGAATTGCACATAATAGTCAAGACGGGAGCGCATGAGCGAGCACTAGCGAGTTGTACAAGGCAAGTATGACTATTTCCAATTTAAACTCGAAAGTTCTTCCAATAAAACCCACCAGTTTGTTTGCAGTTTTAACTGCTTCGATGCACTGCTTACTCGGTTTTAGGTCATTTGATATTATCACACCATGATCCTTTTCATTGTCTGTATTTGATAACGGGATATTGTTCATTTTGTAATTCGCATGGACGTTGTTACTTCCAGTATGAAGTTCTTTACATTTTTCTGTACTGAATTTCATTTGCCATTTTTCTGCCCAGCTTGCTAAAGTATTAAGGTCATTTTGTAACTGCTGTCACTGTAATATTGAAGTTACTTTACTGGTTATTTTAGTGTCACCTGCAATTTGGATACTTTACAATTTAGACCTTCATCAATATCATTTATAAAGATAATAAAAAGTACCAGTCCAAGTACCGAGCCTTGGGGAACGCTGCTAATCACATTACACCGTTTAGATTCCTTTCCATTTATCACAACTCAGGTAACCATTTCTGCATACTTTCTTTTATTGCATGTGCTTCTATTTTGCTCATGAGACACTTGTGAGGGACAGTGCCAAATGCTTTCTGAAAGTTGAAGTAAATTATATCTACTGCTCTTGAGTCATCATATGATTTGTGAACATGTAGTGGACAATTAAATCTTGATGTCGTCGTGCCACTCCTTTATTACCGCTGCCCAGCTCGTACAATTGATACACAAGTCTACACTGCTTGAGGGCAGGAGGTCATCTGCTCTCCTCGGTCTCATTGGCCGTCCCTCCTCACCTCCCTCTAACTGCACCTCCCCCAACCACTGACGTCACAGAGGCATAACTAACTGGTCAACACCCTCACACACACACACACACACACACATGAACACACCATTGACAAATACATAGATAACATGACATGGACAAATACTTAGATAACATGACATTACACCCCACCCTGATCTGTAAGATCACAACCAAATAGAAGTGGTGGGCGCCGTATGCATGTGCTTCATTGAAGTACTGCCTCTAGTTCTGTCGTTGTTGGGCTGGACTCATCTGACACTGCCTGCTGTTGCAAATGCGGATGTTGAGCTTGTACATCGATGTACAGTGGGGGATCAATACCAGCCTCATGCATGTCTAGCTGGCTGCCCTGATCCAGTGAGGTGCTGCTGCGATGCCTCACATCCCTCATGTGCCGCGGGATACCAGCAACATCCACCACCTGCGGAGAGTTGACCCTAGTGATGACACCAGGCTGTGACACCAAAGTGCAGCAATCACCACGCTTCCTGATCCAAACAGCATCATCCACTGCATACCACATGCCTTTGTCACCATCAGGCATTGTGTCCGTGATGAGCCATATGGGTAGGTCGAACACAGTCTCACACCTCGTACCTGTACACACCATTCACAGGGGCTTCCGTCACTGATATTCATTCTCGGGATGTGATATTACTGTATACAGGTGGACTGCTTCAGTGATGGAGCATTGTTTCCTGGCAGTGATCACCTTCACTGTGCGGTGGTTTTGTTCAACGATGCCATTGCCACTTGGTGCATATGCCACCCTGAAGTGTAGAATACATGCCCCAAAGTGTGACAAAGGCTGCGAATTGCCGCCCATGGAAGATGGTGTCATTATTGCAGAGCAGATCGACAGGTGCTCCTCACTCATAGAACACCTGCTGTAACTGGCGAATGATGGTGTCTCCATTTGGGTGCCACAGCTGCCACCATGTGCAAAATTGGGATGGCCCACAGTTGACGATTGTCAGATAGGCGTGACCACTCTAATGGGTGATGTCTATAGCCAAACGGTGCCATGTTCTTGTCACACCCAATGACCTGTGCTGCTACTTCACCGGAGCTGGGTCAGTAGTTCGCCACACATCACACCGCTTCACAACTTCATGCACCTCAGCCCATGTCACCAATCGAGAGATCTCTCGGCGCGCAAAAAACGGTGTGTGCTGAATGCCAGGATGACCAGCATTACATGGACGTCAGCAATTCTAGGCTCAGCAGTGTCTTGCTCATCCATTGCTGCTGCACCAGCTACCAGTCTGTCATTCCGCACCCACTCCTCTGGGTCACGCGTGAGGACATCAGCGTGATTTTCTGTAGACCAGACAAGCCTCACAGACAACGTCAGTCCCAACTCACTCACCAGTTGGTGAATGATTTTGACTCAGTGGCTAATGATAGGAAGCGTTATGAGGAATACACTGAGGTGGTTTGGCCATGTGGAGAGGATGGAGGGTGAAAGACTGACGAAGAGAGTGTATATGAGTGAGGTGGAGGGGGAGAGAGGGAGGGGGAGGCCGAGGATGAGATGGAGGGATGGGGTGGAGAGGTATATGAGAGAGGGGGGTGTGAGTTGGGAGCAGGGCAGTGAAATGGCGGGGGACAGGGCGACTTGGAGGCGATTTGTTTGTGGCCACCCCAAACGGGATTGAGGCATCTGGCAATAGATAGATAGATAGATAGGCTAATCAACATCTCTCCATGAGCCTTCGTTCGAAGTCGTGCACGACCACTCAGTGCATCGTCAATCCAATGATATACTGTGGCACAGTCTGTCTGTAACTCAATGTTCTTCATACCCCAAGCGATTGCCAAGTTGACTCCATGGACTGCTGCGTCCAGCTCCTCCATGTTGATGTGTGAGCTGTCGTCCTGCCACAGCCAGCATGCATCTTCAATTACACTGCCTTGTGGCATCTCTTAAACAACTCCAGCAGCTAGAGCACTGGCGTCTGTCCACATGACTGCCCGGTAGCCATACACACATGAGAGGCCACGACACGGGTCTTCCCTGACCAGCCGTGCTGCCACATACTCATTCTGTTGAAGCAGGGAGTCGTCATCCATGATGTCGTCCCAGCCCTGTGTCACTGCATTTGCTCGGCATTTAATCCACACAGCTGCTGGCCGCAGCCACCCTCCTACTGGCAAGTGCACGACTAACCGTCCACACCATGCAAACACAGCACGATGCATCACTTGTCAGTGATGGGTCGATTGAAATGTCATGTGTCAACTTCAACTGGCCATCTGATGACTGCACGTGCAACCCTAGCAGGCGTGCCCCATCAGCTGCATGGTTCGGCAGCTTGCATTCCAGGCCGAATGCAGTAAAATGTGCAGCAACCTGCTCTGCGCTGGCAAAGTCCTAATTCACCAACAGATCGTCAATATAAGGCAACCCTGCATGCTCAATATCTGGGTCCTGAGCCAATATGTTCTTAATGACAGCCTTCACGACCAACGGAGCTATGTTGAGACCAAAGCCAAGGCTCATCAAACAGTAGTGCTGGCCTCGTACCATCACTGTCTGAAATGGCCACAGTTGCTGATCGACATGCACCTGCAGATAAGACTTGCATAGGTCCAGAACAGCCACATTACCTCCTTGTCGGCACTGCATGCACATCTGATCAGCACATACGTCGCTATCAGCAGTAAAGGCAGTTACGTAGTCAATTAGCTCGCGGTAATCTAGCACTGGCCATACTTTACTGCTGTTATTCTGATGAACAGCCATGAGCGGCACAAGCCCTCGTGGCACCCCATGTTTCTGTTTGTAGTAGGGTACCAACCAGCCATTCTTGATCCATGACTCCTGGTCAAACTCCTGGTGCATGGATGGGGATATGTTGTACTGCACCACAGTATTATGCAGGCAATCAGGTGCTGCTCCATTCGTCCATTTCCATGACACCGTCCACGTTCGATTCCTTATATCAAATTGTACCCTGAAATCAGGCACATCCACTGCCAGCGGGGTCAGAGTCGATGACACAGCTCCATACAACCTCCCAGTGCTACAGAATTGGACTTCTGATGGAGACTTCACTATGACGCCGCCATGTGCTGAGATGCCAGTGATGCCGAGCACAACATCCACATACAAAGGCTGCTCATGCACCACCAGCACGTGCACCTGGGTGCTCTGGCCATCAGGAGTTTCCACTGTCACACTGCCTGTCCCGATGCACCGGAAAGAATCTCCACTAATTGTTGTGATGCTGGTCGTCTGTGGGTGCCACTGCATGCAACAAGGGGCATGTACAATGGTGTCTGTGCCACCAGTGCTGACAAGATCTTGGTACTGCCGCCTGTTAACAAGCAGCTGCACCACAGGAAGAGTGCCACTTACTGGCTTCCAAGAGAGGATGCTGGCGCTGATGCGGCCCCTCCAATGTTGTTTCCCATCTGAGGACATGCAGCAGCAAAATGTCCTGGCTGGGCACAGGGCCAGCTACAACAAAGACGACGTGCTATCCCAGGTAGTTGTGCCCGCATTTGGTCTTGCACTGGTGCCGAAATCCCTGCAGCAGCCAAATGCTCATAACTAAGCACAGCACGTGTTTAAATCCAGCCCCTCGGCTCTTGACCCAGCGCGAATAGCATGACGAATGTCATCTGGTAGTCCTGCCACGAGCGCACATGCCAAAGTATGGTCAGACACGCCCCTAAACAAAGTCGACAGCTGTCGAAAGTCAGCCAGGAAGACGTCAACTGACTCACTTGCTTGTAGCCAACGTGCAGTAAAAGCTTCATATGCTGCATAATGATCTAGGGCGAATGCTGCATACAGTTCTTTCTTCACCTCTATCAATGAACAGCGGCTGGCAACTGGCAATGGTGACCACACAGGGAATGACCCACCTGTCAGTTGTAGTGGTAGAACTGATTCGAGGGCAACTCCACGGAGCTGACACAACATCTCCGCCCATGTGACCCACTCCACAATGTCCGTAGAGCCATCATACTCCGGAATCAGGTGAGCATCAAATGGTACTAATGTTGTTGTAGGAAGGTCGGTCTTCTTATCGTCCTCCATGTTGCCTAGATAGCTTGTAGCGGACAATCAAATCTTGATGTTATCGTGACACTTCTTTATTACCGCTGCCCAGCTCGTACAATTGATACACAAGTCTACACTGCTTAAGGGCTGGAGGTCGTCTGCCCGCCTCGGTCTCGCTGGCCGTCCCTTCTCACCTTCCTCTAACTGCACCCGACCTTCCCAACCATTTGCGTCACAGAGGCATAAACTAGCTGGTCAACACTCTCGCACACACACACACGCACAGACCATTGACAAATACGTAGATAACATAACACTGACAAATACATACCATTGACAAATACATAGATAACATGACATTTACAAATACACAGCTAACATGACATTACAAAACATCATGGAAGATGAGAGAACCTGTATTTTTTACACAGGAAAAATCATCAGAGAAATTACCAATATGCCGGGAATCGAACCCGGGACTCTCAGGTGAGAGCCAGGCAGCATACCACTACACCACGACCAGGTAAAAGCTCACGTTGTCACAATCTTGTAACCAACGTCCCTCCGCCCCCACTGTGGGCATGAAGAGGATGAGTTAACCCCCTGGCACTCACCTGAGAGTCCCGGGTTCGATTCCCGGCATATTGGTAATTTCTCTGATGATTTTTCCTGTGTAAAAAATACAGGTTCTCTCTTCATTCTGACTTGCCGTAAGCTGTTTGGGATAGATTAAAAGCATCTACTTGCCCGAGTGCCAGGGGGTTAACTCATCCTCTTCATGCCCACAGTGGGGGCGGAGGGACGTTGGTTACAAGATTGTGACAAAGTGAGTTAATTTTTACCTGGTCGTGGTGTAGTGGTATGCTGCCTGGCTCTCACCTGAGAGTCCCGGGTTCGATTCCCGGCATATTGGTAATTTCTCTGATCATGGAAGAAATCCAGTAAGTTAGTTAAGGATGAACATCGATGTCTGAATCCATGCTGAGTGTCTTTAATTATATTATTTTCTTCTAGATAATCAACTGTTTTTCTCTTATGATTTTTTCCATTAACTTGCACACTATTGATGTTAAGCTGATCTGGTCTGTAATTTCCTGGGTGCGACTTACTTCCTTTTTTGAAAATTGGTGTTACATTTGCTAGTTTCCATTTGCATGGAACTTTCCCAGTACTTAACGATTGGTTGAATAAGACAGAGAGTGGCAGCAGAAACTCATTTTTTGCTTCTTTGAGAATTCTCGGTGATATTTTATCAGGGCCAGGAGTTTTGTTTATGTTTGTACTGTTAATGGCTGAAAGGATATCGCTATTATGGATAGCATAGTTACTAAGGACTGTGCTATTTGCTTGGTTTGTGGGTAACAGTAGGTTTCTGGGGTAAAAACAGAGAAGGAGGAAGAGGAGAAAAAAGGAGAGAAATAAAACCCATCAGTGGGAAGAGATTGGAGAGATAAATAGAAAGGGAGGAAGAAGTGGAAAAAAAGAGGAACAAGGAAAGAATAAAGAACACCAAGAAAGGGAAGTGGAAGGTGAGAAAGAAATAGCAAAAGAAGAGGAGGAACAAGGAATGTGGGGAAGAAACAGAGAAGGGAAGGGAGGAAAGAAGAAGAGGTACAGAAGCAGAAGGGGGACACAGCGTGAAGGAGGAGGAAGAAAGGGAAAAATGGAAGAAGAAAGGAAGGAGAGAAAGAAAGAAAAGGGATAAAAAAAGAAAAGAATCAGAAAGAAATAGGAGAGAAGGTGGGAAGAAGGAGGAAGAAGTCAGGATAAATAGAAATAGGGAAAAAATGGGAAGAAGAAGAGGAAAAAAAAGACGACGACGATGACGACGACGACGACGAAGAAGAAGAAGAAGAAGAAGAAAGAGTAGAAGAAGAGGAAGAAAGAGTAGAAGAAGAGGAAGAAAGAGTAGAAGTAGAAAAGCAAGAAGAAGGAGGAGAGAAATATGAAGAAGAGTGAAGGAGGAGTCTAAGATATAATCTCAAGACCTTAACCTGTATTTAAGAGAGCGCGAAGACAGCTGATGTGGGAGGGAGTGTAAGTGTTGAGATACTTTGATATGGTCTGGCCACGTGGAGAATGAGACTAACTAGAAGAATGTAAGTGAGAGGGACGGGGAGACCGAGGATGAGACCGAGGGATGGCATGGAGAGATATATTAGGAAGTGGAATCAGCTGGAGGAAGGGCAGCCAAATGGTAGTGGACAGGGTGACGTGGCGGCGATATATTTGTGGCCACTCTTACGGAATTAAGGCGTCTGGCAGTAGATAGATATAGATAGATTGATGGATGGATACACTGTACAGATAGATAGATAGACTGATTGATGGATGGATGGATGGATGTATAGACAGACAGATAGACAGACATACAGATATATAGAAAGATAGATACAGATTTCCATATCAAGCCTGGGTCTACAATTTTCTTCCATCCGCTGACGTGCACTTTATTTCTGCTTCTGACCAATGTATTCCACTTAAGGCCATCCGTACTAAAGGGTTAATGGCACCCGCACAGAACATTATGTAACCTGTTCAGCGAAAAAAGTCTTCCCTGAACTTATGAAAACCGTCTTGGGGAAGAAAAATGAAACATGGCTGATTTCCGAGGTTATGTTTATTGACTCTACTAACTCACAGGCCCTCTTGCTAAGCGATTTATTATTATTATTATTATTATTATTATTATTATATTATTATGATATGGCGGGCTAATACCCATTTGTGCGTTATTTATGTAAGGTACTGAAATATTGGAAGGATTAAGACACAAAAGGGCAGTATGGTGAATAAGCCAAATAAATCACTTAAGAAAAGGTGTTAGGGAGCTTCCATAAACAGTGAGAACACCAAAAAACAAACTAATCTTTCCCCCACACACTACACTGCCTTCCTTAACCAGAACATGTAAGGTGTAAGTGATAATATCCTCATTTAAAAATTACACTATGCAATTAGGAGGCAAAACCCATGTCTTTTACAATTTACAATCATGCAAAGTATGTTTACCTCCTTCATTTTTCATCAACCTATCGTCATTTACGTAAAAAATAAATACATCAGACTTGCCATAACATAAAGCCCGACAAACACACAAAAAAATGCCATTCCTATAAAATAAGCCAAGGCTAAATCGTAAATATATAATTACTCAGATGATCACTGATTTAAAGGGAAGAAAGGTAAGCCTCTCAGGAAGCTCTTACCTTTAACTTAAATGCATGTGTCGTCCTTACTCTTCTCATGGCCCGTTCCGTTCTTTCATGACTTCAGCTTTCGTCTGAGGATTCTTGGACTTCCCCTCCATCGTTTATGAACACACAACACACGGTAAAGAAGGAAAACTGGTGGGAAAAATGCGAGCTTACTTCAGAAATCCGTGATGTAAACACACCTGTCGGCTGATCCCCCTCTGAATGGCCACGCCGCCACAGCGTCATTTCGTCCTAAGATCTCTTCATACGTGTACATTCCACACAAGTCATATCATAATGTCTAAGAATTAGGCAGATCGCTTTTTCTTTAACAAACGCTGATTCACAACACGCCGAGGATGAGATGGAGGGATGGAGTGGAGAGGTATATGAGAGAAAGGGGGGAGGGGGTGAGCTGGGAGCAGGGCAGTGAAATGGCAGGGGACAGAGCGACATGGAGGCGATTTGTTTGTGGCCACCCCTTACGGGATTAAGGCGTCTGGCAATAGATAGATACATAGATAGACAGCCAACCAACAAAACTTAAGTACCGTTTTCTTTTATACTGCATACAGAAAAAGCCAATATTTTGCGGGCTGACTTAATCATTTTTGCAGTGCCTCTTAAATGTCCATGAATGCATCACTATCACTATCCCTCTGCTGTCATGTCCCCTTCTGTTCTTCCTACTTGGACTTCAGCCACAACGTTCCCCAGAGTGTTCGAGCCTGCACTGAATGACAAGTAGACGATCTGAATAAGATATATAATTAAAAACTCTGAAACCGCTACCTCACCTATTATGCACATATATTCTAAATTTTAGGTAGGCCGTTCTGAAAGCCAAAATTTATCCAGTGATACGAGATACAGAAATATCAAAACGTGCAGTTTAACTCCAGGCACACCATACTAATAATACTATTTTACTGATGTTTGGCTACGAATGTTTTTAGGGCTCGTAATTTCAAAAGTCTTCGAGTATTTTTCATTTTGCCTTTGCTGTTGCCATTGATTTGTTTTTCTTTTATAAGTCCTCGACATGTCCTCGTTCCCGTTCTAGTACTCCTCCTCCTCGTCCTCCTTTTTCATTACTATTAATCCTTTAGAGTGACGTTCAGATTAGTGAGGTTAGTTTGAGATAATTTTTGCTAATCTCTCTCTCTCTCTCTCTCTCTCTCTCTCTCTCTCTCTCTCTCTCTCTCTCTCTCTCTCTCCAATTAACAAGCTCCCAGTCACTCGCTCCCAGTCACTCCATCTCGATACCTTCATTTTCTTTTTCTCAATCTCCATCATGAATATTAAGTTTGCTTCGTGTTTGCTGTAGATATTGGAAAGGAAAACAGAGTATCATGTCAGTTCATGTGTGTGTGTGTGTGTGTGTGTGATATCTCTACCCAGAAAGAGAACTCAGGTGTGTAATTAGGTTAGGTCTGGATTAACTTTCTGTAGCTAAATGACGATCACTGACATTTCTCTGATCAACATAATTTCTAGCGCTGACGAGGAACCTACACGAGGTGGCTCTGTGTACCCTGGGCGGAGAGACGCAGCTGCGGCGTCCACGCCGGAGCCAAATCGCCTCGTATTTCCTTCCACCTCGCTGTAAGGAAGGACCCACATCCGTACCTGGTGAGGCGCTGTCTACCACAAGGGGGCGCCGGATCCCTACACGGTGTATGTACTGTACTGTACTTGTAGGACGGCCCCACAGAACCGGTTGCTTACCTGTGGTCAACGGGTCTGCTCGGCCAGACGGATCGGGGCTCAGCAACATTATCATCAATCATCACACTATGGGTTGTTTTGTTTTTGTTTTTGTTTTCATGGAACAACCTTGCGGGTTTCTAGCCTTTGGTTCCTTCTTCCTTGTTTTGGAAAAAAAAAAAAACTAACTACAAAAAAATTTAAACGTACATTTTGAAACTGGTGGTATGGGTGCTGGCGCCCACCATCCACTCACTCGATGGAGAGCTGCCTTCAGCTGAGTTTGCACTAAGTAATAAGACAAATAATTCTTGTAGCCCAGGAAACCATTTACAAGGTTGGGTGGTAGCCATATAGCCAACGAGACTATCCAAAAATAAATCGCTAAGGAAGAGGTGTTATGGAGTTACCACACGATCCCGAGTCTCAGTAGGTCGCATTCATAGCAGTTCTGGATATCCCTTAACACCTCTTCCCTAACGAATCATTCAGCAAATGACACCCCAGTATCCTATTACTTACTAGTGATGGAAAATAGGTTGACATTAAAAAAAATATATATATATATATATCTATGGAAAAGGTGTTACGGTGCCTTTTACTCTACCTAGAATCCACCTGGACATTGACCGAGAGAGAGATCAAAAGATTCGCCAAATGTCTATGAATCAACTCTGGATAATAAAAGATGGTAAAGGACATAAGATTTTTTTTTTTTTTAATCGCTCTATTGTGATGAGAGAGAGAGAGAGAGAGAGAGAGAGAGAGAGAGAGAGTACAGTACAGATCAGTGGTTCCCAAACATTCTCGGCCTGCCGCCCCCTTGGCTCCCAGGCCAAATCCCTAGCTCTCCCCCCCCACACATATTTTTTTTTATCCGAAGAAGAAGGAACCAAAAGCCAGGAGCCCGCAAAACCGTTCCTTCCAAGAAAAAAAAAAAAGAGAGAGCCAAATTCAAGATCTGTTCATTTCGAGATGCCTGGACACACTGCGTTTGAAAGACTGGAGGTCATAGGAAGAAGGAAATACAGACAGAGGAAGACAGTTCCAGAGTTGACCCGTTGCATAAATGACGGACTGGAAGTAACGGTTAACTCTTGCATTAGAGAGTTGGACAGAAAAGGGATGAGAGTTTGTTGCTAGACGGGTGCTACGCGCCCGTCATAGAGGTGGAGGGATGCAAGCAGGTAGTTCAGAGGAGCAGTGACCATGGAAGTAGCGATAGAAAAGAGATAAAGATGCAACAGTGTGACGAACTGACAAAGGTTGAAGGGAGTCAGTAAGAGGAGGAGAGTTAATGAGACGAAAAGCCTTTGACTCCACCCTATTGAGAAGAGCTGTGTGCGGGGAGCCTCCCCACACATGAGAGTTGTACTCTACACAGGGGCGAATAAAACCCGTGTACAAAGTCAACAACTGTGCAGGGGTAAAGAAGGTACGGAGTCGGCTTAGCTCACCTAATCTCTTGGAAGCTGATATTACAAGAGATGTAATATGATCTTTCCAAGTTAAATCCCGAGTGAATGAAACCCCAAGCATGTTCAAGGATGATGCAGGCTTCAGCTGGATACTATTAAACATTAGTGGGTACTCCTGTGGATGATTCTGTCGGGTTGATAGGCGTAAAAACTGAGTCTTTGATGCATTAAAAACAACAAGATTATTATAATCCCAGTCAGAAATACGAACCAAGTCAGATATTAAGTGTGCCATAGCCTCATCCCTTGTTTGCTGAAGTAACTGTTGAGATGGACGTTGCGGGAACCGAATGGAAAGGTGAAGGGTGGAATCATCAGTATACCAGTGGATAGGGTTAGATGTACAGCTTAGAAGATCATTGATGAATAAAAGGAAGAGAGTTGGTGATAGGACAGAGCCCTGAGGAACACCATTGTTGTTAGATCTAGGAGAAGAACGATGGCCGTCTACAACAGCAGCTATAGAACGACCAGAAAGGAAGCTAGAGATGAAGGCACAGATAGAAGGATAGAAACCGTAAGAGGACAGTTTGGAAATTAAAGATTTATGCCAGACTCGATCGGAAGCCTTTGATATGTCAAGTGCAATGGCAATGCTTTTGCCAAAGTCCCGAAAGGAGGATGACCAGGAGTCAGAAAGGTGGACGAGAAGAACGCCAGTGGAGCGTCCATGACGGAACTCATACTGACGATCAGAAAGGAAGTGTGAAAGGAAAGATGCTTTAAAATTTACTGTTAAGTATAGACTCGAAAACTTTTGAGACACAAGATGTTAAAGCAAATGGACGATAGTTAGAGGGTTGGGAATGATCACCCTTCTTTGGGGCTGGCTGAATGAGAGCAAACTTCCAGCAAGAAGGAAAAGTACAAGATGAAAGACAAAGACAAAAGAGTTTACCTATGCCGGGTGTAAGCACAGAAGCACAGTTCTTGAGGACAACAGGAGGGACTCCATCAGGCCCATATGCCTTGTTAGTACTGAGGCCAGTAATGGCAGAAAATACATCAGCTGAAGAAATTTTAATGTCAGCCATGAGTAAGTCAGAGGGAGGAAGTGATGGAGGAACAGCACCGGAATCGTCTAAGGTGGAATTGGAGGAGAAAGTCTGAGTGAAGAGATCTGCTTTATCAGTAGAAGAAATAGCTACAGAGCCATCAGAGTAGAAAAGAGGTTGGAAGGATGATGAGATAAAGTTGTTAGAAAGGTTTTTGGCAAGGTGCCAGAAGGAGCGGGAAGAATTCGAGTTGGAGAGTTGGCAGTGTCTAGTACGCATGAAATTATTTTTAGCAGAGTGAAGAACAGACATAGCACGATTCCGGGCAGAAACATAAAAAAGATGTGATTCAGGGGTGGGTTGGCTCTGGTACCTTTTGTATGCCCTATCCTTATTGTAGACAGCGTGATTAAACCAAGGCTTTCGTGCATTAGTCAAAGGATATGAGAAAGGAATGTATGCTTCCATGCCCGAGAGAAGGCACACTCAGGTGGCTCTCGGCCACGGAAGCATTAATCATTCCAGGGAAAATCAAAGTACTGCCTGAGGGCCTCCCAATCCGCAGCTCCAAAGTGCCACAGTCAACGTCTCTTTGGAGGGTCTGCAGGCCGTATCGGAGCAATAGGACAGGTTAAGGTGATAAGGTTGTGATCAGAGGAGCCCAACGGAGAGGAAAGATTAACAGCGTAAGCAGAAGGATTAGTTGTAAGGAAGAGGTCAAGTATGTTGGAGCTCTCCCCAAGGCGATCAGGAATATGGGTAGGGTGCTGTACAAGCTGTTATAGGTCATTAAGGATAGAAAAGATGAAGGCTTGTTCACCAGGTGGATCAGTGAAAGGAGAGGAGAGCCAAAGGTGGTGGTGAACATATATACGAACACACACCTCTTTCTTGGTATTAGGTATACTGCAACTTCAAAACAACGACTAATCTAACACTGTGAACACACGTATGTTTTTCACAAATAAAACTTAACCTAGTAAACCAATTTATTTACCTGGTTTAACAATATGAAAGGTTAAATTTACATCTCACCTCTAACTACATTGTCTTCTCGGTTTTAATGGGATGGATGTGCCTGATGCAGGAATTTCAGCTTCTGAACATCAGCCTGGAAAGCACTAATATGTCGTAGATCCCCGCATTCAGTAATTTTCAGTCTGTTTCTTTGCTTAGAAAGAAGCTGGGCAACTGCACTATAACCCCACTTTAATAAAGATGATATTAGGAAGGCAAGAAAGTACATCTGGACTTTGTTCCGCAGTGCAGGATAGCGGTCAGATTTTTTTTTTTTTTTTTTTTTAAGCCACAAATCTTGATATGATTTTTTGAACTTTGGCCTCAGTTCAATGTCATTTTGGAGTGAAACCAGTTCTTCCTCCACCATTCCTGTTTCCTCATTGGTGATATCTAGGAATGGGTTGATCACCCAGTCTGGTATCAAAAGCAGAGAAAGATCCTGAAGTCTGTCAGATATGTCTTCATGCAGCTCAGCCAGGTGTGCACAATACACTTGAAGGCCATCGTCTGCTATTCCTTTCTCCTTCTCCAATTCAGAGAGGCTCGGAAACTGGAAGAGTTCACGACGGGCTATGTTACGTTTGAATAACTGTAACTTGGACATAAACGTGGAGAGGGTTGATTTGACTTTGATAAGGTTAACCTCATTTCATTGCAACTGCAAATTAATTTGGTTGAACTTTGTGAATATATCTGGCAAGTATGCAATGCCATGCTTGATGTTTCTTAGTTCATCACAGAGAGCAGAACTGAAGTCTTGGAAGAATTCAACAATTGTTTTTAAAAATTTATAAACACCTGTCAGGCAGCGTCCCCTTGACAGCCATCTAACTTCTCTGTGCAACAACAGACATTCAAAATCTTCATCATTCTCAGTGCAGAGCTGTTGAAACAGTCGGGTATTGAGAGCATGTGCCTTGATTTTATTTACAGCTATGATAACAGTGCTCAGTGATTTGTGAAGTTGACCACTTGGGTTTTTTGCGACCAGATGTTGCCTGTGGATTACACAGTGCACCGTAAACACACCAGGTACAGCTTTTTTCAAGAAACTGATGAAGCCATTATGACGAAGTATCATCGATGATGCCTCATCTGTTGCAGAAGCAAGAATGTTGGTAAGCGGGATGTCTCTCTCTTTGAAATAATTCCAACAACACGAAATACTGACTCAGTTTTTGTGTCTGAATCTAGCTGTCTTGCTAATAACAACTCTTGAACCAAACTTTCATCTCTGACGAAGCAAAGATTCATTGCCTGGCAGAGAGGACTCACCTAATTGTATGCTAAATTCTGTTATCCTAAGCATGTTGCACAAAGTGTCTTCAGTGTTTTCAGCCATTTCATCCACTCTTCTTTAAACAGATTTGTCACTGAGAGGAATAGCTTTAATAATTTGTTCAGGTGGCTTGTGTAAAACTGTGTACAGACCCTCTCTTACTGCCGGCAGAATAAGCCCTTCTCCAGTTGTATGATGCTTACCAGAACTAATAATCAGCAATGAGATGTTGAATGATGCACTCAAAACATCACTATAATGTTGTGAAGTGCTAGCAAACATATTTCCGTTGCGTTTCAAAAAGTTTTCTCGAAGTGACTGAAAATATAAATTTTTGTCTGCTTTCTCAAAGTGTTTTTTCTTGAAATGTTTAAGAAGCCTGGAAGGTTTAAATAAAATAAAACCATGCTTTCGTGTATAATCCTTATGTTAATTTTATTCTCTGTAAAGCACAAGTGTTCCTCAAGTGTTCGTGACTTAGATTTTGTTATAAAGACTTCGTAAAAAAAAAAAATATATTACTTGGTTCCGATGCCGTCCTGCCCCCCCCCCATGGCCCCCTTTTACCTCACCATCCCCCTAGATCTTTCCACCGCTCCCAGGGGGGCGGTACCGCCCAATTTGGGAACCACTGGACTATAGATAGAGAAGGTGACATACAATATACAGTATACAGACAAAGATGAATACAAAGAATATACGCATATGAGAGGATAGGAAAGAATTGCTACACAAACAAGTAAAACACACACACACACACACACACACACACACACACACACACACACACACACACACACACACACATACAGTAGCCAAAAATTGAACCGGGTGGCATTCGGAATTTTATACACATTTACCGCCCGTCCATTACCATTGATTCCCTCTCCCATATCCCCCTTCCTCCCCTTCCCTCTCCCCCTCTCCCTCACCCCTTTTAAATCACTTCTCCCACCTTCTCCTCCCCTCGTCCCTCCTCCCCCTCCAAGTCGGTTTCCCCCTCCTTCCTCCCCCTTCTCTTCCCTTCCTCACTGCCTCCCACCTATGCCTCTCTCCTACCTCCTCCCCCCCACTCTCTCTCTCTTTAACCAATTGTTCCATCTCCCCTCTCTCTATCATCCAAATAAAAAAAGAAAGAAAATAAATAGAGAAAAGAGAAAAAATTACCCCCACGGGCCAAGTTTTTTCACCTTCCGATCGAGGGGACGCTTTTTTGATGCCCTAAATCAGAGAGGGGGGGGAGGGGAAGGATGATTTCTAAATAAGACAGTGAGACAAAAAGACAAGTTTACCCCCTCCACAATATGTCTACCCCCGATGTATATATGTCCCCCCCCGCAATGCATACATGCCCCCACTAAAACTGCAGACTTAGCATGCTTTCCCAGGACCTGAAGCCTGGGCAGAAGGCGTTATTGCATCAGTTCTTAGCAGGCAGCCAAGATGGGCAGACTATTTTACTGTGAGCTTGTAATAAACTCCTTATCTAGCTGTTTGTACACGGAGTTTCTATCACCAAAGTATTGCAAGTTACATTTGGTAGCAGCGGTGTTTCGAACCATCAGATTCTGACCGCCTCCTTGGATTTTTAGTAATACCACAAGCTACACGACGTCTCGCATCTGCCAGCCTCGCCCCTCCTCAGTGCCTCTACTGGTGTAATCCCTGGCTGTGCTTTCTGAGTGTACAATTTTTCTCACCAGTGCTCACCTCTCAAACAACCCCACCCACACACCTTGTTCCTGACCGCAAGTGTTGCCGTCGCCGACCTACGCACTTGTTGCACCTGTTCCCAGCACCTGTTCCCAGCACCTGTTCCGAACTCATCATAACTCCTGCCCCCACGGTGCCACTTATCACTGTCTGCCCACTGCCTGCCCACAACCATTCTCTGCATTTGCAGCTCAACAGCTCTACACCTGCCTTGAACCAACATCTGCCCTCACCACCCACCACCGGCCTCCGCCGCCGCCACATCTGGTCTGCATTACGGAGCCTCCTAAGACCGCCACTCCCTGCCGGTGATTCATCGCAGCGTCTCTTCTCCTCTCCGCCCAGCTGTCTCTCCACCGCCGCCCCGCCTCGCCCCGCCCCGCCCCGCGCCGCCCCGCCCCAGCCCAGCTATGCCAAGCCACCCCTGCACGTCATACATCTCAACACTCCTGTCTCTACTGTGTAACTATAGTATATCTTTCCTTTCTGTAGAGATTATCCTCGATTTTCTCTACAGATTGGTTATTGTAAATATTCCATTCTCTCATTGTTATTTATACATTTCCACCTACGTATCCATCTTCATCCTTTCATTTTCCATTGCCGCATTAATTGTCGTACTTTCCACGTCAACCGCTTGACACCAGCCCTCTCGCCCCGGAAATATCACCTGATCATACCCCGTCTGCCGACTCTAACACAATCACTCATTTACACAGTGGCAAAAGAGTACCACCGCCCTGTACCTGAGCCTCCCGTTTCACTTCCCGCAGAATCACTTACTACCCATCCTACACTCGTAAATCCAGATACCTCCTCCTCTACTCCTGCCTCTACACTCCCTTCTTCTTCCTCTACTCCTTCCCCTGTCGTTACCTCTCCTGCCTCCCTTCATACCCCGTCTTACTCTCCCTTAACTGCCACTACCTTCTCTCTCTCCCACACCTCTCCTACTGCCACTTCTGCACTTCCAGCCATGGCCAACCCTCCACAGTCTATCTATCTCGACGATGCCAATCGTCCCAAACTTACCGGCCAGGACCCAACTTGGTCTGTCTATGATTTCCTCAGAGAAGTCGACACAGAAATACACAATAGACAAATCACAGATGAATCGCTCAAAGTAGCCTACCTCCTAGGTCGCTTGCAGCACGGCAAATCGGACATCGGATCCGCGATCCGTAGAGGACATTTCGATAGCATTCGCACCTTTGCTGATTTTCGTACGGAACTCATCAGCCTTTGTTGCCAGCATTCAAATACCACGCCTCTCATGGGATTCATTGATCTCCTAAACCAACTAGATGAGGACTTGCGAGTCTCAGCGCAATATGCCAAGCTCCGCGAAGCTGCCACCGCCATGAAAGCAACTAGTAGCGAGATGCTCCAATTACTGGTAGGCACGAAATGGTTAGAAGACAAAAATGGCGTTCCAATGCTTTCACTCACCAACTTTGCTGACTTAATTGGTTACCTGAGATTCATTCACTGGCTTACTCCTAAACAGCGAGTGCTACCCTTGGAAATCGGTTTCAATCCAGGAGATAAAATTATTCAGGTCACTAAAGCCATTCATGAATGAACAGGTTCGAACACGCGTCAGGGCACCACCCAACCCTTGGCCTCCTCAGTCTGTCACACCTCCACTACCCCAGACCAATCTCTCTCCCGTCGCACCACACGCGGCAGACCTGCCACACATCGTTCTCCTACCGCAGGTCGTGATCAGTCTAGCACCTGACGGAACAGACAATCTTCGATTCTTTGCTGGTACTGTGGTCATCCTGGACATCGAGCATCCTGTTGCGACCGTACATACAAACGTCCTTACTCCCAAACCAGACAGCGTACGCCTTCCCGCCCACGTCGTCCACACTGCAAATACCACAAATCAAGCATGACTCACACCACTGAGGAATGTCGTTACCTCAACCGCCAACAGTCAGGGGGAAGCGCTGCGCCTGTATCGGACCAATATCATGTAGAACCAGAAACCCAACTCCCCATCCACCATGTAGGTCCCATAACATCCTCGGGTTTAGTCATTCTCGGAAGCAGTCATGACATACCAACATCATTCTTCTTGGACACAGGATCTATAGTAAATCTCATCTCCAAAAATTCCTTACAAATTATTCATCGACATCACAACCACGTCAGTTTCCTAGAACCACCAGACATTCGCCTATGTGGTGTTGAAGGCTCAGAGTTTAAGGTTAAGGGAAGAGTCACCCTTAAAGTCAAACTCCACAGAAATTTGCCCCGTATCCCCATTGAATTTCATGTCACTCATGACTTGCAGTATCCCACAGATGCCCTTCTTGGTTTCTCCACCATGGCACAACACTCCATTGCATTATTACCTGCTTGTGGTAGTATAGACATTTCTGGATTCCCGGTTTACACTATGGAATGTCCCCGTCCTGTTCTTACGATCAAATCAGTCCTTCAATTACTTCTTTCCCTATCACTACCAAAAAGTCCAACCCAACCCAAACCACCACTATCATCATCTGAGAATACAGAGATCATTCCCTTACTGACTGTGAGCAAGGACATAAATTCCTCATTGTCTACTAATACATCATCTCAGCCTTCGGACATGGCTCTTACCTCCTCTCCCGACAACACTGTCGCTGACTCAGACGTGTCTCAATTACCTACCTCACATAGTGTGAATGATCTCCAGCACGCAGAGGCGAAACGTGCAGTAATGAATACGTGCACAATTTTGTTACCGCATGAGTTCACCAAAGTCTCTGTTTGTGTTGCCGGTGTGAAAGAAGGAGTGGATGTACTAACACTACCTGAGACGTGTTGTGTGAATGGCTTGACTTATGAGTCAGCGTGGTGTACAGTCTTAGAGGACAGTTTATGCTACCTGTACTTGCTCAATGTCACAAATGCTCCACTAAAACTTAAAAGTGGTGTAAAGATTGGAGACTTCCTAGTATACCCAGCGGCCATAAAGGTGTGCCAGGATTCCTCAATTCCTACTATTCAGACTGATGAGAGTACGCCAATCGGTGTATATACTATGAACTCTATGGGATCTGCGCCGACATATTCACCCGATATGCTCTCACATCTCACTTGCACAGATTTCCCAGAAAATACGCCTCAACTCCTCGACCTTCTGACCTCGTACAGAAACGTGGTTGCCTTACCAGGTGAACCGATGGGTAGAACAGACCTTGTCAAACATATGATTGAACTACTACCAGGAACTCAGCCGATTTACATACCAGCGTATCGATTTCCTCACAGCCAGAGAAAACAGACAGATCAAATGGTACAAAACGTGTTAGACCAAGACATTATTGAACCCTTCGTCAGTCCATGGAATAGCCCACTTTTCTTAGTACCAAAGAAGGACGGCAACTTTAGACCAGTAGTTGACTATCGTAAGGTCAATTCTGTCACCGTTCCAGACCGTTTCCCGTTACCCGTCCTCACTGATTTCCTAGAATCCCTTGGTGAAAATAACGTAGTCTTTTCATCTTTAGACCTCCTCAGCGGGTACTGGCAGGTCAAAATGGAAGAGTCCTCTCGCCCAGTTACAGCCTTTAGCACCCCTTCCAGACATTTTCAGTTTAAGAGACTCCCTTTTGGTCTGAGAAATGCTCCTTCCGTGTTCATGTGACTTATCCATTCAGTCTTCAGCGGTATGATGGGACACACTCTTTTTGCTTACCTAGATGATATCATTGTTGTGAGTAAATCCATCCCTGATCATTTTACCAAACTCCAGCAAGTCTTTGAACGCCTCCAGCTCGCAGGCCTGAAAATCAGTCTCAGTAAATGTGACTTCCTGTGAACGAAAATCAAATTCCTAGGCCATGTCGTAGATGCACAAGGCATTCATACTAATGAGGATAAAACTAAGGCAATCATTAACTTCCCAGAACCTACCACTACCGAAGCTGTACGAAGTTTCCTGGGCCTCAGTGGCTATTATCGTTGATTCATACGGGATTATGCAAAGATCGCCGCTCCTCTGACCCACTTACTCAAGCAGAATGTGCCCTTTGTTTGGACTCACGACCAGTCACAGGCCTTCCAAAAGCTAAAGACAGCTCTTGTAAATGTCCCTGTTCTAGCGTTCCCTGATTATACCACACCCTTCCTTCTCTGCACAGACGCCTCAGGCACTGGACTTGGTGCTGTTTTGATGCAACTCGATGAAGTATCAAGGAAGCGCGTAATAGCGTATGCTAGTCGCACCCTTGCAACTGCTGAACGGAAATACAGTGTCACAGATCTCGAAGCGTTAGCAATAATCTGGTCCTTGAAACATTTCAGAGATATAGCCTATGGTTATCCAGTGCATATCCAAACAGACCACCTTCCACTATGTGATTTGTTCAAGAATCGCAACCTAACAGGTAGACTAGCTAGATGGTCTGTCATCATCCAGGACTTTAATCCCACTTTTCAATATGTACCAGGCAAGTTGAATGTAGTCGCAGACGCACTCACGTCACGTAGCAACAGCTATAACATCACTGCAGCCTGAAGTAACTGAAAACACTACACTAACGTCAGAAGTTGCTCGAAACTTTCAGCGCCAAGACCCCATGTGGTCCAAAGTCATTTATTTCCTAGAATCTGGCGATGCCTCGACCTTACCTACTCTGCCAGTATCACTAGATGAGTTCATGCTAGATGATGATCTCTTGTACAGGAAAACACTGCTAACAGGCAAAGATATGCCCAATCGCGAAGTACGCCAACTTGTTGTCCCCACTGCCCTGATCCCAAAGGTTCTTCATATTGTTCATAATACTCCTCAAGTTTCCCATCCAGGTAAAGACCGGTGCTTGCGCCAAGCACGTCTCAAATACTATTGGCCAACCATGCGCCGCGATATCAATGCCCACTGTGACTCTTGCCTCTCCTGCCACCGCCACAAAGGATCAACCAGCTTACCAGCACTTCTCTTACAATACCCAATCCCGTCACGACCATGGGAAACTGTCTCAATCGATCTCTTAACCCGCCCCGTCCCGACCACTTCTTGACCACTGGTACCCCCCAATCCCGACCATTTTTCGACCCTTTTTTTTTTGCTTAAACTTTCGCTTTTGGTCAGAAACAATGGTCAGTGGCAAAGAAATTGGTCCCCGGGGTCCCTTGTTACCCTAACCAGGTATGCCTTGGTCCCACCTGGCCCCGTGTTCTCCGTAGGCGGTCTGAGCCTCTAACGTTTTCTATGGTATTATAAGTCTGGGAAACCAATGAAAGTAAGTAGATATGTGTTTATTACAAACATAAAAACATGTGATAAAAGAGTATATTGGATTTTTTACAAAAATAGAGCAGAAAAAAGCATTGTACCATCGTGCGAAACGAGCAAAATCGGGCAGACTGGTCACGATGAATCGCTAACATTCGAAAATCATGATACATATCATTTTTTTAACTTACATAATACTTTACAATAACATTATACCATTTTACATTTTATTGAACTGTTTTTACATATTCACAGGCCTTTCGATAACATTTAGCATAATGTTAGCGCTTATTTACGTAGTGAGTGAACTCGCTGTGACTGTTGTTTCAACTCGTATTGTGTTTTTTCTACTTACATAATACTTTCCTAATAACATTATACACTTTTCAACTTTATAGAACTGTTTTGAGATAATTTCAGGCCTGACGTAAATATTTAGCGTAATAATAGCGCATAATAACACACACGGTGAAGTCGCTATGACTACTATTTCAACTTACAACCTATTTTTGTACTTATATAATAATTCTCCACTAACATTGCACATGTTTACACTTGATATAGTTGATATCACATAATTTCAGACCTTACGATTCAACTGAGCGTCATATTAGCGCGTACTTACACAGTGAGTGTTATCGCGATATCATTTGTTTCATCTTACACTAGTATTCAACTTATGAATTACCTTACTACTAACATTACAACAAATTCCACTTTATATAATTCCTTTCACATACTTACTGACCAGAATGTTCTACTAAGCGTAATATTTTCGCAGATTTACACAGTGGGTGTACTCGTGACATCAATTATTACAACTTACACTATTTTTCAACTTATACGTTTTATTCATGCTAACATTACACCCGTTTCCACTTTATATTCTTGCTATCACATATTTACTGACCAGAGTGTTATACTGAGCGTCATATTTTCGCAGATTTATACAGTGGGTGTAGTTTTCATATCACTTCGTTCAACTTACACTATTTCTCAACTTATACATTACTTTCCTGCAAACATTACACCCGTTTCAAGTTTATATAAGACTTAGCACATACTGACTGGCCTTACCATTATACTGAGCGTCATATCGCCATCCCACACAGTTTCAGTAGTGTAGGAAGTTATGGTACTCTCTGAAACATGGCTGAAGGCACAACGCAACATTGGTGGTGGTGGGGGAGGTGGAGAGCGGCGTCTTTCATCACTCGCACTTCTCTTCCCTCTCCCTTTTCCTTTACCCTTTCCCTTCCCTTTCCTTCCTTTCCCCACATCCTGGGGCTGTGTGCAGGAAGTTTGGGAATATTGTATGGCGAAAGACGTGCTGGGGAGTGGCTCCACCTCCTCTCCCCTAGGCCTATGTGCACCACGTGCTCGTGCTGCCTCCCTCACACCACTTCCCTTTCACCTCTCATTCCCACCACACCACTTTCGCCTTCCCCAGACAAAACACTAGGCCATACTTTTTTTGCCTTCTCGCCCCACCTTCTGATCCTCGGGGTGAGATTTTTTCCTTCCCCAACCATGAGGCAACATCACGTCCTAAGCCGCCGTCATCGTCATCGTCCTCATCCTCGTCCTCATCAGAATCTCTCTCTAGGGGTTGGAGAGAGGTCCATGCAGGTGTTTTGGGTGCAGGCTGGCCTTCCCTTGCCTTACGATACGTGACATACCGCTTTTTCCGGGGCGAAGGGACCTCCTCATCACTGCTTGTTATTTCCTCCTCAGGCTGCACATAATCTCGATCCACCACATCATCAAGTGGAGAATCACTATCTCCAGTGAAGGCATCCAGGGCGGATTGTATTTCGTCGTCTGAGAGACCTTTACACGCCATGTCTGACCTGGGTCACTGCTAACAGGTGAGTGACCGAGACAAGGGCGAGCGCAGGTCACGTGGGGTCTGGGACGCTGCCCGCCTGGGGGCAGGTAGGGGAGGCTTGGGTACGTGGGCGAATCGAAAATCTCGCGCGAATTTTGAAAATTGTGGAAATTATGAACCTTGCAATTGCAGGACGTTGAAGTACGTCAACGGGATTGGCAGTGACATAACGTGAGGACGTGGAAGTACGTCGACGGGACGCCGCGGGTTAAAACTACCTCTCACAGAATCTGGCGCTGAGTACTTGTTTGTAGCGGTCGACCACTTCTCCCGCTACTGTGTCCTCGTACCCCTCTCCCACAAGACCACGAAGAGCGTTGCACGTGCCTTTGTAGATCACGTAATTTGCCCGTTCAGTACCCCTCATACCATTCTTACTGACAACGGTACAGAGTTCAACAATAGCCTTCTCGATGAGATCTGTCGCCGCTTTCATATCAGTAAGTGCAATGTCGTGCCTAACCATCCGGCTTCCAATGGCCTTGTAGAACGCCACAACCGAAAAATCTTAGAGTGCCTTAGACATCTAGGCTCCCATAGTTTGTCCTGGGATGACTGGATTCCCCAAGTGGCATCCTCAATCAATAGCTCCATCAATGCATCCATTGCTGAATCTCCCTTCTTCGTCCTCTTTGGTTTTGACAAGGACCTCCCATACTCTCTCTTATCCTCAAAGCCAGAACCCATCTACAACATGGATGATTATGTTAAACTAAAAGTGGCCAACTTCCAGACAGTCCACTAGTATGTCCAATCCACTTTGGCTTCCTCTCAGGAGGACATGCTGCAGCGCCAACATAAGTCCGCCTCTCCTATCACTATCAATGTAGGCGATCTTGTCTTTGCTCATTCCCATACGCGTTCCTCTAAGTTGGATGACAAATTTGCAGGGCTTCACCGAGTCCTCACTCAACAAGGCAACAAATTTCACCTCCAAGACCTGTCCACTAAGGACACCAGATGGGTCCACGTCGATGACTTAAAGCGAGCACCCCGTGGCCTTGTGTTGGAAGAGTCACTTACACAACCTCCTGCCCCCCCTTCCCCTCCTCACATCCCTCAGTCTACCTTGTCTCCACCTATCCCTCAGTCTCCTTCCTCTCCACCTCCACCTGCTCTTTCATCAACCAATCAATATCGGTCCAAACTGCGCTCTGCCCATCAACCTCTTCACGACCTCCCCCATTAACTCTACCCTGATTTTCTAGGTACGATGTTAGCGATCTCCCTGCTGGCAGTGCTGACCCTCCTGGGGTCTGGGTCAGGTCAGGACGATGGTGGAGTACATCCTGGGGCCTTGGTCGGCTCAGGAGGTGAGGTCTCCTTGCGCTACGATCTTGCGCCCCTGGCCGACGTAGCCATTGCCCTACCTGCCTATGCGCACCAGCTCCACAGAATCAGGAACCATCTCACGGCCCTCATGGGGACACACAACCCGAATGAGTATCTCTATAACCTTTTCCTACCACTCTT
Organism: Coenobita brevimanus; assembly: GCF_032717465.1. Lineage (NCBI taxonomy): Eukaryota > Metazoa > Arthropoda > Malacostraca > Decapoda > Coenobitidae > Coenobita > Coenobita brevimanus. The sequence goes on from NC_137057.1 coordinate 39,022,395, forward strand.
CTGGCAATTGCAATACATAAGTAACAGATTCACTGAGCTCAATGACACATTTTCCATTCAGACACCCGTTGGTCGTTCTCGTGTGAAACGAGGTCTCTTCGACTTCGGCGGTGAGATTCTGAGTGGCTTGTTTGGCGTTGCTACAGCCCGTGACATTTCTGGCTTCAAATCTGATCTCACTCATTTAGCTTCAGCCCTAGAATCACAACGCCAAGTCATTAAACTCCAACACACTATGTTACAGAAGCTCACGACCCAACTCAATGAAGTCACGTCCACTCTAAACAATTTCACCGATATCTTACAACGCCACCTTTCAGATCTCAACGTTATCTCTCAGTTCTTCTACCTCAAACTCAACGTGGATAATCTCCAACTAGCCATTGACTATCTCTTGTCTCAAGTCTCTGCCTTGGTTCATATCCTGGTCGATGCTATCAATGGACGTGTCACTGCCAACTTAGTCCCTGTCTCAGCTCTCCGTTCTGTCCTGGAATGGGCTCACTCCACCTTCGGTCTCTCCCCAGTCCTCCCCTACTCCTCCCTTGAATATTATTATCCTGTTCTCGAAGCCACTTTTCTCACCACATACGTCGTCGTCCATGTTCCTCTCCGTTCTGCCATAACCTTTAACCTTTTCCACATCATTCCCTTCCCTTTCCGCCTCAACAATTCCTTGTTACAAGTATCTGCTTCTTCAGAATATTTCCTCCTCTCCCATGATCATCTTTCAGTTGCTTTCCTTTCTTCCACCAACCTCCAGAAATGTTCCTCCCTTACTCCGACCTCTCGTCTTTGTGTTGCCCACCTTTTCGCTATCTTCCCTAGCAGTGGTACACCCTGTGAGTCTGCTTTAGTTCGCAACCCTTCCATCTACTCGGCCTGTTCTTTTGTCCCAGCTCCTGACCTCCCAGTCGACTATGCTCACCTCAACCATGTCCAGTACTTCTTCTTTGCTGTTCCCATCTCTGTCACACTCATGTGTCCTGGTTCTTCGGTTTGATCTGACCCCGCTAGTGGTCTCTACAAAGCACCTGACTATTGTACCGTCAAATCAGAGTCCGTCATCACTTACGCCACTCGCTATGACCAAGCTGTCTGTAAACACTCCTATGACATATTTCAACCACTCGACATGCCTTCAACCCTACCATCTCCCAACATTACCATCACCTCCCCTAACTTGCGCATGCTCACCTTCCTCAATGACAGTGATTTCATTATGGATCAATTTTCTCTGGTCTTCAGCCATTCATGGGTTCATCCAACAGTTGTGTTTCCCCCTGTGGTTATCGCTTTCATAGGCTTTCTACTCCTTATCTGTGCAGTGCATTGTTGTGTCAGAAAAATGGAACGTCGACTCCAGGAAATCAGAGTCGCTACAGGCATAGTACGCCCTACACACGACGTAGAAACTCCCTGTACTTAGTGCTGTCATATTCAGTGACTACCATTGCCATCTAACAATTAACCGAACTGTGAACAGAACTTTGCCTACTAGAAAATG